>NW_008625090.1:7932-58847 GCF_000691845.1 Merops nubicus
AAAGTTACTCTACTATCATTGCTACAAAAATTACAGGTAACAATGCAATAGAGTTGTTTAAATTGTACATTACTGTTATAAAGATGTTATTTCACTACTAAACAGTCTTAACTTGCCCATTTTCCTAGAATTCTTTAAAAAGAACAAGAAGAAAATATACAAGTTTACTTACTACTTGAAGCAGAGCAAGATATCCAGCTCCTACATTATCGAAGTTTACTTTCACGTTTTTCCATCGGGCACTCTGATTGTTTTTTATGAGTTCCTCACACTGAGTATAATTGTTGACATCACTGACATCAAACATCTCACCAGTTGTGGTGTTGACACAGTGATAGAATTTGCCAGCAAACAGATTTACTCCCATGATGCTGAAGATGAGCCAGAATATAAGACAAACCAGCAATACATTCATGATAGATGGAATTGCTCCTACGAGGGCATTTACAACCACCTAGTGTACAAATCAGACAAAATAGCCACTTAGTTTATGAACAGAAAAATAAAAAGACGTTTAAAATGTTAGAACAGCATTAATATGGAATGGAGAGCTAGAACATCACATTAAAAAATTATGGGGGAAATGTTATATAAGGCTCAATAAAAACACTAATAAGATTGTAAAAAGCAAAAAATAAAATTATATGGAAACCAAGACAATGCAAAAGTCTGGAAAAAAATCAAAAAGCAAACGAAAACCTGTTAGTAGCAAGATGGATTCTTAGAATTTGTATGCTCTAGAGAAAAAAAAGAGAAATAAATGTTAAATTCCAACAGTACAAATCAAAATCTATAAATAGAAAATAAACCAGAAAAAGATCAAAGAATGATGATGTGGAATACTGGATAAAAATGTCTGCATGTGAAACTATCATTACTAATGTTTTTATTCTCAGAAACTTTATGTATATATAGGCAACAGTGTATTTTATCATCTACATACAATATAACAAAATTAAGCATACCTTACTTGTTTTTTATTAAGAGCATCTGCTATAAGCATTGGTTTTAAATTGCCTGGCTCACTATGGTTACTCTTACACTTACCTGTTAGAAGTTTTTTTAATTGGGTGCATTTAATACAGTTGAGCTACTCTGTGTGGGCAATTAGCGGTAAAAGATCAGATAAAATCCACTGACAAAAATTTTCTTCTGCTTGCTATGATCGATCTAAGAAAAGGCTACAGACATTCAAACAATCACTTTCTACCAAATCAGTAGAGAGTGCAGTAGTGCTTTTTGGTATGGTTATGAAAACAGTATTTTTCAATTCACCAATTTGACTTAAAGTAGTATAAGATCAACTGAAGTTTTGCCCATTTCTTAGATAATGACTTACATGTTGTTTGCAATGCAAATCATATAAAACATAGAGGTGACAGCGATGTGCCAGAGACACACTCCCCTGCACTGGCTAGTGTGGCCACCACTAGAATATCAGCAGCCTCCACCCAAACTGGAACCACATTATTTATTTGGAAACATAAGACCTCTGACAAAACTCTAACTATGTATTGCAGCATCTGGGTATTTTGAGGTGAAAGATTAAAAGGGGATTTCTTAATAACTTCACCTTGTTAATTTTTTATGCACCATTTTTTCCAGGCAGTAGCATATTCTGCATTTTCAGCAGGCAGCTTGTAATTGTTTGGTGGGGGTTTTGCCAGATTGGCAGAATATGAAAATAATAATCTCCTCCACAAGAAGGATTTAGCTGTGTAGGAGGAGAGGTAAAATGGCAGGAGAAGCATTCATATGATGTAAAGGACACTAGCTGAGAAAATTATTTCCCATCTCTCCTCTTCTACACTTCCAATGCCATCCTTATTTCAGGTCATCTGTTCAGAGAACCTTTCCCTGATACTACTACAGGATTTATTGTGTGATTTTTCCCCCAAGCAGTCAGACAGGGAGCAACAGGGAGCCTTTAGTTTCTGCTGTGTGACTGTTGTCGGCTTCTTCCCTTGTTTTGTTTTCTGGCTAATCCTCTTCCATTCTGAACACTGACAAATTTACAGAGAATCAAAGTTAGCTGAGAAAATTTATAAAATAAAGGCCACAGCTAAACTGAAGGAAAAAAACCCACTCTGTTCTAAAACTTCTCACGTCCTTTTATTTTTCTGTATAGGTCCACAAATCAATGGAAATTTTAAGTCAAGGGGCTGGGATAACTCAACTATACATCAATGAGCAAGCATATTCAATGAGCTCAAGGTCTAATCTCCAAATGTAAGGTGTACGTGTCTTGTGTATAAGGATATGCTAGAAGACTTTTTGCCACGCATTTTTGTGTGCGTTCCCATTCTCAGGGTCTTTGCAGAAGGCATGAGTGTCATGTTTATATTTATTTTTTGTATGCATACATTAATTCAGACTCATGCATTTTATCTCACCCTCATTCCTTCAAATCGTGACAGGGCTCTTAAAGGTCTTAAAGCTCTTAATGTCCGAAGCGATTTAATGGCACCAAGTTCAGAATAGCCCAAAGCATTGGCTATTAAACTAACCAATGAGACCTATAAAAATAGAGAAAAAATATTATTATAAAAGTAGCTCTACACTTTTTATTTAAACAGAATACAGACTCAGTCAACGGAAAGATCAACAGTGACAAATGGAAGAATACCATTCTGACCTATAGTGGTAATGGAGGCCAAATCCTTCAATTTTCATACTTGCTGGAAAGGGAAGAGGTCATATGAAGGCATATATGAAAAAGGAATACATGTTATTAGATGTCTACTATGGCTGGAAAAGGTTTAACGGTCAGATGGAAGCAACACTGTTGGTGAAGGATAAAATTTTCAGAAATATTTAAAGACAAAATAGCCATGTTTTCAGTAACTTCATTAAGGTTCCACCTTCCAAGCAATGTAAAATTCAAAATGCATTAGTATATTTTGTTACTAACAATATTATTTATATCTACAATCACTAATAATAAGTAAAATAAAACAGTGGTTAATTAGCTTTTGTTATAAATAGTACTTCTAAGTCAAACAGTTTGTAGCAACAAGAACCAGGGTATCTATGATATATATATTAACAGAGGTGGTACTTTCTCACTTCTCTGGCATCTCTCTCAGAATTTTTTTTCTTCTCTTGTAAGTATAGAAAAATACTATGGGGGAGACATTAACAGATACTAGCATTGTAACAGTAAGTGCTTTGTTATCTACCACAGCGGTGAACTCCTGATTCAAATTACTGGGATTTTATTATAAGCAAATCCTCTTTAGGAAGGAGCAATTTATTTGCTTCTCAGGTGGAACTGATTTTTAAACAGTGTTAATTGTGAAAGAATTTAATTTTCTTTCTTTGAGCAGTTTTGGATACAGGAGTGGGGAAATATCATACCTTACTCATATTTTACTAGTTCTACACCAAAAGCATTGAACACATGAATGAACATAAGCATCTTCCAGTCCTTGAAAAAAATCCCTTGAATGTTCATTCCTGTACCTCAGTCCAGAGAGTTCTTCAAGTAATTGGTTGTACAGAAATAGGCACTCACTGATAATGGTAGCATGATTTTGCCTGCTATGTGAGCAGGTGTTTAGCTATGTTACTTGTATCCATAAAGAACAATTAGATGAATCACAAATGTAAGAGTTACCAGATCATGTCTTAAAAAGGACAATCAGAAAGCAGATGGAAATCAATGATTTGTTACTATGTTGCTATGTATATTAATCTACAGAAAACAGGATATTAGTGAATTTGTATCACTGCACCTCTCAACTGGATTACATGTTAGGATATAACTCTTTTTTATCAAAGGAAAGGGTTATTTTATTGCTGTAATGGATAACTTTGTATGATTTGTAAGATAAATCATATGATTTATAAGCATACTAAGAAGGACATCTTACAGATTTTCTGTAGTCAGTAACTGAAGTCTGTTTACTTTTAATAACATTATTGTTTCTGCCATTACATGAATTATTGTAATTAGTTGTTATTAATAAGTGTAATTCATACAATTTATTTGCCCTGTGATTCTACAGTGAGAGAGTTCTCTTTTATCCTTAGCCACTCTTAATATATTCCAGAGATAACAAGGCATGTATTTCTCTGTATTTTTAACAGAATATTCATTGATTCGCTCATATCAACAAGATACCTAGACATGATAATTAACTTTAGTGTAAAGACAGCACATTTTATGGATTACAAATAAACTATGAAATATGTACTAAAATATAGATATAACTGTGAGAGCAAGGCCTCTCTTTTAAAATTGAATTCACATTAACAGTGCCTTCATTTTATACTTTTCTCTCCAAACTAGCACTGTGCCTTAGCTGTCTTTCGAAAAAAGACTCCCTACAGTACAATGAAGGTACATAGTTGTAGCTCGTGTAACTTCAGTGGCACTGTGTATACTGGCAGTTTTTAGGTTTTGATTGTAAGTCATTCTCCAGCCCAGTTTGTCTTTTCCATTTCAATCTATTTGCAGCTTGCTTAATCATGGTGCTAGTACCCTCACACTTCACACACATGAAGTTCTTTCACAGAGATTGTAAACAACAGATTTTCTTCTGAAGGACAGTTCACATGAGAGGTAGAGATTTGCTTGGGTTTCTTTGATACTAATTCTGTTGTATATACAGCATAAGTATATACAGCTCTTCTGTATTGCTCTGGTTTTCTCAGTCTTCTTAGCTTGGTGTTCTGTCATCTGTTTTGTTTCTAGTAGGTGTTTTGTTGCTAGTAGGTGAGAAAATAAATGTCTCTATACACTAATAAATAAATTAATGTTTTTCTTTTGAGATGGGAATGCATGCATGAAATGAAAATGAACTCAAAATGATAGAAAGAATTTTTACATTCATATCCAAAAACTTGAGGGTTGTATATACACATTTTTGTGTACAAATCTTCTAGTGCAGACTATCTGTTTGAAAATGTATTTTGAAACTTATCAGTCAAAATTAGCACTAATCAAGATCTTCAGTCAAGGTTGTCATCCGAGTCAGATTGTTGGTCATACAGCTCCACATTGACTTTATTTTATTTAGGCCTAAAACTTTAATCCATATGAATTCTGTGCTACTTGGTGAAGTGGCTAGTTTATGTAATTTGATTCTTGGTCCTCAGTGGAATATGGCCCTCCTCACTTCCAACACTGCTTATTTTATCTTTCATGTAGTTTAAACTTTCAAGTATTGCACTTAACTAGGATTAAAAGTAACCTGCAGGAATTGGGAAAAGAATCCAAATATTTTTCTTTCTACTGAGAAGTTAATGATTTTTCTTATTTTTTGAAAAATAGATACCATATTACCAGTTTTCCAGATAGGCATTTTTGATAGAGACAGGACACTGGACCAAATGTAGGCTTTCTTATGCCTTATGTTATCTTTCTTATGTTATAGTCCTTTGCTAAGGTAATACCATTGTTTTTTATATGTATTTGGTGAATAATTCTTAATTTATGATACTTTACTGGAAAGCATTAAAAATTCATTTTGTTTAGATACATAATTGCAAGCTATGATTCCGTTCCCTAACTCACTGAATAAGAACCTTAGGTTTCATGCATATATCATCTGAATATCATTTTGAATTAATTAATTTCATTCATTTCTCTTTTATCCGATGTTACTATAGTGTACCATGTTATGATACCCATATGAAACTGTCTAGGAAAACAGAAGTGACATCCCTTTCTGTATCTGTTTACCCAACACATCAGTATGCACATTTTTTTACTTCTTATTTTCATTATGAAGTTGTCAGGGGAGTAGTCGCCTCTTACTTTTTGCATACACCTTTAGTATATTAGTATTATGTGACCCTGAGCTTTTTCAGAATGTTGCTGCTGAGTTGATTATTCTCAAAATCTAATAAAAAGGTTGAAAGCATAGTTTATTTAAATTAGTTTGTTTTAACAAAAAGCATGAAACATTTAGCTATATGAAGTTATATTACGTAAGCCATCAATATAACCAACTTTTAATGTACTAGTCAACAAGCCCAACCAGAGGATTGTTTTTCTATGTTCAATTGTTCAATTTTCTATGTTTAACTGTAAATTTTATCAGGCATGAGCAATTTCAGGAAGGTCTACAATTTCATTCCACTACAGATTCATTACTGCCTCATACTATTTGGCAAATGTATAATTTCTTTTAAATTTCCCTTTCATTCATGTACAATTTATTAACAACAGAAATAAGTGTCTATACCAAATTATCGGACTAATTTAGAAAGTTTAAAAATATACAGCATAAAATTTAAGATTATCTAAGATTACGTATCATAGCAGAAAACTACACAAACAAATTTAGTTACTGCCAAACTTATTTGGTATTCCCACATTTCCTATGTCCTTCCCTGATGCCCTAGCTCTTGGCTTTGTATATGGCAAAGACAACTTAGAGTCATCACAGCTGTACATCAAAAGCTAGATGTAATAAACTCATGACAGATGGCTTCTGGAAGAAGGTGGTGAGAGCAAAAATCCAAGGTACAGGATGACATGCTGTGTAGCATCTAGTTGTACTGGGTTAAGCTATTGCTGTTTCAAGTCTTTACTGACTATCTCTGCCAGAATTAGTCTCAAAAAGACAACAATGAAAAAGGCAAGTATGTCTGATTGCAAAATTCAGTCTCTTTGCTTGAACCATGGATAAATGTGTCTGAACTAATTTACCAGATTGTGATTTAGGGTGGATAAGGCACTCCACCCAAATATCTGCTCCTTGCTACGAATATTTTTACATCTAGCCGATGAGTGGGGCAGAGAGATGGCATGATAAGGTCTAAAATTGAGGTAGCCAGGTGTACCAAGAGTCACCTGTCATGGCTGTAAATTGAGAGAGCTGGAAATTGCCATTTCTTTGTGTAATTATTAAAATCTTATTTGGTCACAATCACTGAGAGCAACTATGGCTATTTCTTGCAGTGAGAGACTCAGGTATGTAAGATATTAAAGGCCAAAGCCCTAAAGGACTATCAGTACTAAGTTTTGAATAATTTTAGATGGAATTAAACAATTTTATTAACTTCAGTCACTTCTAATGAAGATGGGCTTACTGCTATTCTCACTGAGAGAATGCCACTGAATCACACCTGTTTATATTGCCTGTCAAAGCAGTGTAGTTTCTCTGCATTTCTATAAGAAGACAACAAGAGTTCATGAATTTCTTTCAAGTGCTGTTGGGTGATGCTAAAGGAATTGCTAAATTAGCCTTAGTCACAGTAAGACCTTTTTTTTACCACTTTCTGGAATGTTGAATATAATGCTTTGAAAGTAACAGGTTCCAATCTCATTTAGTCATTCTTTTGTTTATAAAATTAAAAATTATGGGAAAAAAAATGGAAAAATAAGATGCTTTACTTATAAAGATGTTCTGTATAATTCTAAGAGTCGGCTCAGATAACATCATCTTTTATTAAGAAATCATGGAGTATAGCTCAGAATAATCTGTTTAGGTTTATGTTACAAAAAGAATAACTAAAACATGAGTAGTAGTTTAAACGAAAAAAAAAAAAAAATCTTAACATAATCCTAGAAGGGAGCATCTATCTTTTGCTCTTTATCCTCTTAAGAAAACCATTCACACTGCTCTATTCTACTGTAGATTTTCAGGACAGAGTTAGAGATTAACATTATAACAAAACTAACTTGAGCAGGTTAAAAAAAGAGGTCATCCATTTTGAGTAATGGGCCGGTCAAGCTAGATCACAAATCTGAAACATTTCTGTCATATACTTATAAGTAATAAATCTTTATGAGACCAGGATTCATGCAAACTTCTCAGAAATATGGAAGCTTGGGCAGAAATTACTATAAATGCACATTTGCCCTGAGATGCCATCTCTCAGTACCACATTGAGGACACATATAGCCAATGAACTGGGTCACATAATGTGTGAAGACAAGAGACCAAAATATTCTGGGATTAGAACCAGCTTTGGTCCCTTTTGACAACACGAGCAAGGTTTTTGCACACAAGTATATCACAGCTGGGAAAGCAGCCAATAAGCCTTGTATTCTCTTCTATCATAAACCCTGCCAAGTCATATCTGATTTAACTACTGCAGATTTTCAGCCCATTAAAACTAATTTTTAGACCAAATAGCCACGGTCTTTCTGTTTTACTAAAAATGAAAACAGGATAGTTTGGGCGCATGAAGTTCTGAGATCTCAGATGGAATTTGGACCAAATGTAATATTTCATTTGCAAAGCTGCAGTGCTTGTAGAAGAAGCTTGCACAATGTAGTGTCTTACTTGCTAAGCAGTAAGGTAGTGTCATCAGAGTCCATTAAAAATAGCATGATTCAAAATTAAGTTTTTTCCTTATAAAATCTCAAATTTGGAACATCCTGGGTACAAAATTACTAACCCTGAAAAATGAACAAACTGATGGCCATCCATCCTTTTCCTTCTGGCATGTGAATGTACTTTAAATAACACATCCAGATCACTGCAGGCTATTACTAATCCAGTATAACTGTACAATGTGAATTATTTTTGTACGTTTATAAGAAGATTAATTAGTACTAATGAGTTTTACAGCATGAAGTCCTTTAATATAGTGAATTTTACAATATTAAAGACTGTGTACTTACATCAACAATCAGGAAGTCCAGCCAGCACCAAGCATTGGTAAAATAAATTTGAAAACCATATGCTACCCATTTTAAAAGCATTTCCAAAATGAAAATATATGTAAAAACTTTGTCAGCATATTCCAGCATGGTCTTGATAGTTTTGCGCTGTTCAATATATATGTCTTCAAAAGCCTATAAAAAACCATATCCAGGTATTACTAATGTTTCACAGAATATACATTATAAAAATAAGGAATAAATAATAAAAAATATAGGTTGGTCAGAGCTAATTTTCCTTCCTTGTTCTTCTGCATCCTCTTATTTTACCTATTTCCCATCTTTAAGAATACTACAAACTGGAGCAACTTTATGTATTCTGCCCTTTCTGGGGTTACATATCTATATATCCCAGTTTCCTAATGAAGAAATAAGGCATGAATTTTTATCCACTATGGCATTAAAAACTTGGACATGCAGCAAAAAACCCCAAACATTTCTTATACCAAATCTGTTCCATATATGTATATTCCATTCTAGAAAGCAGTTAGAGAGATCACATTTCTATGCTCCTTCAATTGAACTTATGTCTAAAAGTAAAATTAAAAAGTATTTGCTAGAATGTGTGCTAGTTGTATGCAAGTTGATACTATAGCACATGTTCAACTTGAGTAAACCTGGAAATGTGGGTAATGTAATCTTGTTGGAAATCTGTCAGTTTCCTATCTCCCACCTCCAAAAAAAAAGGAACAGAATGAAGTCATTATTCTGGGTTTTATATGGTCTTTTGTTAGCAGAACCCAAAAAGTGGCTGAGCCCAGAAGGACCTGAGGACTTAAAATCATATATTTATCTATATTTTCACAGTTAATAATGGTCTTTTGTACTCAAATCCCCTGACAAACATGCTGAAAATTGGCAGCCAATTTAAACATTGAGTAGCTATGTGGGCTGAAATAAAATTGCACCAGCTTTACAGTGGTAAACAAAAGTATCACTAAAAAAGGGCATGTGAAATTTAATAAGCCTCCATGTTTCATTCTATTCTGAAATGATGAAATGCAGTAGTTTTTTACAGCTAAAACCAAACCAAATCTTTCTGAAAAAAATTTGAATTTTGCTGGCTCTAAGGAGATACCTAAATATTTCAGCATTTTTCTACTTACTAGTGCTCCGCTGCTGAGGAGAATCATGAAGACAATGAAAGTTTCAAACCAGTTGTGCTCAACTATGCTGTAGCAGGTTTTTCTAAGATTCCACCAAATTTTTCCTTTGCCATCCTCTATACTTACTTGACAACATGGAAATTTCTGCACACAACCTGCATTAGATTTAAGAGATATTAGCATCCAAAAGCAAATTATTTCAAAGTCAATATTTACTCTGGTATCAACATTGTTAGAAGCTTTAAAAAAATTTATAATATTTTTTTAAACTAACATCTAGAATCCTCTCTGACAGGATGTTGAATGTCTGAATTTAGATAAGCAACTTGGAGAGAAACCAAACAATAGTAGACAATTATGAGTAAACTCAATTCAAAAAACATTGATATTTTTGACTGTTGGTGTCTAACTATTCCATTTGTTGATGAAGTCTCACAAAATTTTTTTCCAAATTTCAAGGGCCCTTTCAAATAACTGAAAAGCATTTTAAGAATAGAAAAGTGCATGAAGATTCTTAGTTACAAGATGTATGCAGTTGCCAGGCAGATAAAGTTACTCAATGCCTAAGGGAAACTCTTTGGCATCTATTTCCAGCATCCTAGGCTATGAGTATTTTCTTTCAGTTGTTGAAGTCATGAAGATCCACCAGATCTTAAAGTCTCAAGTACTTAAATATGCCTGGCAATAGTGTCATTTTACTAATGCCTTCACTTAATACTTAAGTCAAGTTAGTCTACAACCTTCTGTAAAACAGGCTTCTGGTTCAAGAGCTTCTTCACTTTCAATTTCTGCTTGTTCACCCTCGCCAGGAGGAGCAATATCAACTGTGCTGCCTTCTGATGAACTGGATGCATTTAGTTTCTGCAAGTAAAGTTTTTTCTCATTAGATGCATATTCTGTAAAAAATTATACTGAATCAAATTATGCCAGTGTCTGACTTTTGAAGAATGATAGATTTATATTGATAAATATGCATCACCATAAGTAAAAACACAGTAATGCCATGTACATTGTACAGTTCTGTTTCCCAGTCTATCTTCTCATATGGAACAATTAAATATAATTTGACTACTAACCTGATCCACATATAAGACTTTTGAAGTACTCTCAATAGTATTAAAACTCTAGAGCTTGCATGTACCACACTCTCAGGTTATTTCATTTTCCTTACTATATTGGATTACACTGAAAATGTGTCTTAATTTGCTCAGTGAAATGAACTAACAGAAAGCTCTCTATATATCTTCATGTCCACTACAGATGGTACTTTCCAAACATAAAGCATATCTGGATTAAGAAGCTGTGAATTTAATGGAAAATTTCTGCACAATTTAATTTTTGCAGAAAGCACAAATTACCAGATCCAAAAGATCTTCTTTACATTGCAATCTCCTATGCATATCAAGAACACTCCTGAGGTCCTTTCCATACCATATTTTTCTATCATTCTACTGCTTTTGTGTACAGTGAAATACCATAGTCCTTACTACAGTAAAAACACTACTAGGTCTGAAAACTGCAAGAACTGGGGGGTGACATAAAGCAACTGAAATTAAGTAAATTTTATCAAGTACATTGAAATTTGGATCAGGTCAGGCATTTTTATTAGTCATGCAAGACTGCCCATAATTTTATGCTTTTAAGAAAGCATATTTTGAAAGAACAAACCTGCTAAAGATGCACACAACTAACGCAATAACTGGACATAGACTTCATAAGTTGTTTTCAGCTATCAATACTGTTTGCATCTTTAATTACTTTAATCCAAAATACATTCTCTTTTACTGTGAAATAAGGCTTGTAATCAGAAAGCAACATTAAAAAAAAGCATGACAGAGAAACACTTCTGGTTTATACCAGTAATACACTGGAATTTTGAGGAGGATGTAGAATGCATCTCTTACTTAAATACACTAAATTGTGCAGCCAGTGATATAACAAAAGGGCATTTGGCCACAGACTAGATTTGTTGTTTCAGCTGAGCAGATCTGATCATGCCCTTCAACATATATAAAGACCTTTCTATACCAGTTTTTTGAGAGAATGCTTAATACCAAATACTTTTCCCATTTAGTTTTCAAAATAATGACATTTTTGGAATATACAAAAATACTGTTCAGCTGATTTGAATAATTTTGCAACAAATAATGAACAGTAACTTCTTTAAAGAGGTATCCCCATGTGTATTTATCTCTTCAGTTAAAACCCAGTCCCTTCACAGAAATGCACTGGGAGCTAAGGGCTTTTTTCTTCCAGAAATGAAGTAAATGGCACATATATATCTAAATATAGTTTGGTAAGCAATTATTTCCTCACATTCAACTCTTGCATGAGATGAATGAAGATAAAAAAGAAATCCCTGTTGGGTGATGGATGATTTTAGGGTTAAGTTTCAAGAAGCTGCCTGTCACACACAGGCACAAATGTGGTCAATACAGGATCACTCAGCCCTCAGGTTGCATTATGACCAAAAAGAAAGAACCTGTAACATAATAGGAAAGACTTCTGACAAGCACACAGGTATGAGTTTGAAAACCATTCTCTCTCTTGAAATATGATCTGTCATACATGGAAAATCATGCTAGCAAATTTGAAATGATTTGGACAAATATACTGAGATTTGGATGTTGCCAATGGTTAATTTTTGCTTAGTAAAGATGTTAAAATATTGTTTTCTTTCTCACATTGCATTTCCTCTATGATTTCCAAAATTTATATATGTAAAATAATTACAGCTGTATAGACTCTAAATGGAATATTTTATTACTGGTCACGTAGATCAGTGGGTCTGAAATAAAATATTGTGGGCTTCATATAATGAGAATTTTTTAAACTGTGCTTTCTGCATTACATTTACAGACCAAAATGCACATTAATGTACACTATATTAAATGTTATTAACACACCACCTTGTTATCCACACATGAGGCTCTCTTTTGAAAAGGAAATAAAATATGTCAATTAACTCTCATTTTATATATCATTGTAATACAAACAAATAAGAAGTCTGAAACCTGTCACTGAAATTATAGGCAGTTTCTTCATTAAATAAAAAACAGGTCTTGTGAAAATAATAATCTGTCACATTCAAGATTGGAATATTAAAACTAATTCATGTCCTGATCAATCATCATTAAATCAATTACTGTCTCAATAGTTGCAAGAAAAAGGTTCATACTAAGCATCAATTATTAATATATATAAGCGCAAATTAAAAGGCAATTTAACTGCATCTTCCCATGTAAGCTGTTTTGGATAGTCCTATCAGCATAGTTGCTAAAAACCAGTTTACTGAAATGCAATTTATAATCAATGCAGACAAAAGCTACTATAACTGTCTTCATTATTTTTCACATAAAGTGTTCTCTTCATTATTTTTCAAATAATCTCAAACAATTGTATTATTAGAAAAACCACCTCATTGGGTTAATAAAACTCCTCTTCTTTGCTTCAAGACCCTAAATTAGGAAAGAATCATTGCATTTTGAATAAGTTGATGGTAAAGATAATTTTTGTTTCCAGCAATAAAACTAGTAAGAATCTCAAGTTACACGATGGATTAACAGTCTTCTCTTCAGCCTCTAGAACACACCATGCCCTGCAAGTGCTTATTTGCATCTTCAGTGATATCACATTTTCCTTTACAAGGATACATTTGAAAGCAATTGCTTATGATGCAGCATTCTCAAGACCTGAATCAGCAAAACAACATGCTTGACTAGAGCAGAAGCCTGAGCAATGCTGTGGAAATCACACACAAAAAAGAAAATAAAAGATTACCTCCATGGGATTATATTTTTTTGAAAAGCGTGGTATATAAGTATTATAAATATGACTGTACAGAATACAACATGAAGAAATGCTTAATCGCCAACCCAAATACTTTATTAATATGTGTATAATCAGCCTCTATACTGTCCTTTCTGAGCAATGCATCTTTTTTCAACAGCTCAGATTGTTAAAACAGGCTTTGACCAACAGCATGTTAATGTGCCCATTTACAAGAAAACGCATTCACTTAAGACCTGGTCTTGCTCTCATTTGATTTTATTCTAGATTTCAATAAGAGCAAGAGCAGGCTACTAAATTTAAAGCTTTACAAACAGCTTCATGATTCAAGTGACAATAAAATAAAGGGATTCAGCCATTACAAATTGCTTTTAGTAATTCAGCCATGTGGTTTTATCCTTTGAATCTTGAAAGCTGCACTGTAATTGAGTGACAAAATATTAAATAATTTTTGGGATTAATGATTAATTATATTAATTATAAAATATATTAATTATAATTAAATAATTGGGATCAATGATCCAAAACTGATTCTAAACTGACTTGAACTATCAGCTCTTATATTTGATTTTTATATAATATTAAGAAAACTACTTTAAAAATATCTCTTACCTTATAAGATTTATATAATGTTTGAAGCATATCTTGGCTTAAAATTTAATCAATAAAATCTGAGAATTTTCAGAATACACACCAATAGGAATTTCTTGTGCCATCTCTGGACAACTTATACTATACCATAACATAGATCATACTACTCTATAATCAATGGTACAAAATTAAGCCAGTGAGACTCTGCCTGCAGGAAGCAGCTTTGAATCCTGCTACAGAACTGAAATCTCAATCTCAATGAAATTTTGATGCCTAATTTTACTAGAATAATTTGACCTTAGTTTCATATAATTTTGGCTCGTGTGCAATATTCACTCTCCCTACTCCTGAAGGCTCCTGATGCATAATGCACATCAATGGAGATTATACTTGCCTATAATGGAAAGAAAACTGGGGTAAATGTACATGGAATTTCATAAAAGTTATGCTGACTCCTCCATGGTCTTTCTAATTTACACCAAGTCAAGTCCTGCAACTCAGTCACAGACTGCTATCATAAAACACCTTCCAAAATACCACTACTTATGAAGGAGTTTAAAGTTTAAGAAGAGAGTATTTATAAAATGCTTTGCTTTGAGAATTTTTTAAGGGGGGTTATTTGCTAAGTATAATTTCAGCAATTATGAAACTGTTTGCTCTGCTTGTAGCTTATAAAACTCAAGATATTCACTGCCCAAATGAATACAGAATGTTGTTTGTAGCATCTTGAGATTTGCATTACAGTGCATTGTAGATTTAGAAGTATAACTGCAATTTTAATGCAAGTAGCTACTGCAATCATTTAAATGTTATTCATTAAGAAGCTGAAGTTGTGGCAGTTATTGTTATATAAATCGCTTAACACATTTCATTAAGTATTTACATTTATAAGGGCTGAATCAAAAAGGGTTGTTTTTATTTTTTAAAAACTGTGCATGCTGCCTTTTTCTTTAGCTTCTTTAATATGTAACATTCCAGTACTTTTATGATCCATACTTCAAAACCTGTAGAGCATGCAGGTATTGATAAAGACTGTATTAAAATATCCAGAATAATTATTAGCAGAATTACAAAATGTATGTCGGGGTTGCCAGTCCTGCCTGACCATGCTGTGATGCGAGTCCCGTGACTCAGCAGAGAGCAGCTGTGCATGTTTGTACTTCATTGCAATGGATAGGGAAGGTACAGAGCTGAATAGCATGCAGGCCAGTCAAAATCCATTAAAAAGTGATTATATATATATATACATATATATGTATAACTTGCTTAGGTAACCTGTGTGAAAGTGGTGACACGTTGCTCTACCTGGTTAAAAAGCACCAGAGCTGCATTCTTGATTGCTCCAGCTTGGTTTTACCCCTGTGAGAAGTAAGAATGGTAGGTAGTGAAGTTCAAGACATAGGATCTCTAGTTTTTGGAATCTCTAATTCAAACATGGCTTTCACACAGTTAAAACATAATTATGAAATATTTTATGAATAATTGGCATAAAGGGAAATACATACCACCTGAAATGTTCAACAAACTTTTCTACAGAACTTGTTAGTTTATTTTAGAGAAATAAGAAATGCAGAAGCTAGACCTAATAATCCACATTCTGAAATTATGATTCACAAATTAAATTCAAATTAGTTAAATTAATAAAGACATGGTTAGCAGATTTGGAAAGTATTCCAGTATTTATGTAGTGCTTAATGCATATTAAAAAGATTTTAAATTTTTTGTTGGTTTAATGTTCTAGTCTTGATTTAACTATGTCATTATCTCTTCTATTTGCAAAAAATGTACACACAGTAGGCAATATACTTTGAAGAAGTATGTTTTCCCATTCCTTCTTCATTCTCTGATGATTGTTGTAGAACTTACAGATCTCAATGAAAATAAAACTCCTTTATTTCTGTTCAAATTAAATATGATGAAATATCATGCTTTGTAAGTTTCTAGTTTAAAGTTAATATGCTATGTAATTCTGACTCTATAATCTATCTCTAATTGTTTTAAAAGAGGACTGGATTGATGGAAGGACAGTGGCCCATCAGTTTATCCAGAGACACGGTTTCATTCATCAGTTATCCACAGCTAGTTCATAATATAAAGAATCTGTGACTTTTGAAGATAATGTCCCAGAATTGGTGAGTTTTAGAAAAAGGGAACTTAGACAGTTGGATATTTTAAAAGAAATGTAATAAAAAATCATCCAACAAATTGATCAAATCACTACTGGGTATGTTTTTGTCAAGAAATTTCTTGAAGCCCAAAGACAATGCTTAACTTTTGAGAATGTAACAACTATGTTTGTGTCATTTTACTTCACCTAATCACAAAGGCACTAGTGAAGCCAATCAGAAAACCTCATTTATTATTGTCTTGAAAATTCAGTGGATTAGACGATGAAGGATATTTTTAATTTTATTAAAACCATCTGTTGTGATATCAGAAGTTAACTGAACAGCCTTCACTTCTCCAGTCTGAATTTGTACTTACTGTACATAAACTGTAGATAGAAAGGCTTTTGGAATTCTGAATGATAGTGGCCTGTAGGTATATGTATTTCTCTAGTTGTGAAATAAGCTTTCCATAACTGATGAATATCTTTGAAATTACTTTCCCATGTTGGAACACAAAACCTTATTCATAAAGTTGTGATTCAGATATAATGAATAGTTAAGTGGTACAGAAATACAATAGTTAGGAATCTTATGTTTGATAAGATCATAATCTACTCATTTCACTGATTAGCAAGCATATTTTGTAATAGAAACAACATCCACAAAGCTAACTTTAAAAAGTACCAAATTATCCCCATTAGTTACTTCTAATTTTCTTATTATCTTTAAAATTATCCCAAGTATCTTACTTGCAGAGTAGAAATCTTTTATTTCTGATGGTTATTTCATTAGGTATTGCACGTCTATTTTCAAACATTAGACATTAAAAAAAATCTCCTTCAATGTATCAATGACATGTTCACTTCTTTCAGGTACTTTCAGCTAACTATTACTCCAAAGCAGTGGGTAACTTTTAAGTCTAATAAAAATTATTATTCTGTTTCATCCAAATTTCTAGTGATATGTATTAGAAAGATTGTGTTTATGTCTGGAATTTGCAGCCAGGTTTCAGGATAGATTCTGGCAGATTTGGGAAGTTACTAAGTAGCAAATTAATTAGAAAGTGTTTTCATGAAAAGGGTGGTGAAGGAACCAGCCTTCCAAACGAAACTCGGTGGCTAGAGTTATTTTGTACCATAGTATATCTGATAATAAAAATAGGAAAAATTAAAATTTGTTCCTCACAGCAGTTACAATATCTATAGTAATTACCTGCTCTTGGCATATTCCTCAGGGACACAAAGCCCTTGCCCTACTTCTAGCATGGCCTGTTATTGCTGACAGACTTTTAAATAATTATTCTGCTCTTAACATCAGGAACAGTCAGTATGACACCAGAAAAAAACAGTTCATTTTACAGTTCCTGTGCAGATCTAGCTTCCCACAGCTCTGTCATAAAAAAAAAAAAAATAGTTATTAAAGGTGATACCACTTAAGGGTATTTTAAATGCTAAGTACTGCCACAGTTAAGGCAGGGAAAGTTCTGCCCCATCTCTTACCCCTCCTTTTTGTAGACCAGGCCTTCTCCTAACAGGAATGTTGTCTCACTGGTATCCCTTGAGAAGCAAAATAAAGTAAATGATGGTGTACTGTTCTAGAGATGTAACTTGAACACTGCGCCAATATTATCTTTATTTTCCTCAAAAGACAATCAGACAATCTGAAGGCAGCAAAAGATTCAACAGTACTCTTGACTTGGTAGGAGAAGATGGAAATTTTCACAAATTACTGTATGTCAGGACATTTGTTTATATACTACCAAAGCAGGTGGATTTTTATACATGCAATTAAAAAAAAAAAAAAAAGCATATCCTTTTCCTAAAAATCATCCAGAAGGAATGGAATAAAGAATCCAGAACAGAAATGATATTAATATATAATGAATTCACAATTTTCAAGGTACTGATGAGGTCCTGTCTTGTTAGATACCATTCACAATATGCACACTTCCACTGTATAAATACATGCCAGACAGTTAAATGCTAGACAGCTGGGAGTGAACAGAACTTGAGGGATGCGCCATTGCTCCAGCTTTGCAGTGGTAGTGACTATTACATTCTGTGGAAATCATGAGGCTCCACAGAAATCCTAGGCTTATCCTTTCCCCATTGAAAATTTCTTCACAAGTTCTTAACATAAACACCATCCACCATCTACTGGCAGATTTCCCACAGTCACATGAAATTTCCTCTTTCAAATTGTTTATACAGACTTCTGGATTTAGTTTCTCTTCCTGAAGACATAAGGATACATTTAAAGTCTGTTAAAAAAAGGTGCATGCCTTTTTGATTTATTATGGTCCTGACACTTCAGGATGGCCCTAGAAGAAAAAAGCATGATGCCTGAACCAAACAAAGATGGGACTGAACAGAGAAAGTGACTTGTAAAAGTCACCTTGAAATTGCTAACATTCAGAACTTGTCAGCACAACAAGAGCTTTTACTCAGTTTTCTTGGGGTGTACTTACATCATATATTCACTTGGAAAGCAGAGAAGTTTCTGCCTTTTCATTGCATTTTCTTTTGTCCTCAGCTGTTCTGACAGAATATATGTCAGCACACTGTAAACTGAACCAATCTATCTTAAAGAAGAAATGTACAAATAATACCTATGGGATGATGCTATTTAACATACATCACTCTAGTGACATGCCATATAGTATAGACCCACAAAAACTGTAACAGAGAAAGTGGTAAAGAGTGCCAGGGGATAAGGAGCCAAGTGTGGATGGCAACTTCCCAAGCCAGCTCTGCTGCTGAGGCTAATGTCACGTAACCACACATTGAAGTATCTGCATAGCTTGTAAGCTTCCCAGCTTCCTAATGCATATTACAAACTTTTAAAAAAGGAACATATTCAAGAAATATTTAGGCATGTGACTTCATAAGATGGAGTTACTAGGAAGGAACTTATTGCTGTATTTATCAAAACTAACCACCTAAAGCAGAAAATTTATAGCATAATCTCTTTTTAAAGAACATGAGAATATATGAAAAGATGTAGAGGACTTTGCTAAAGGTTCATTGGAAAAGACAACTTTTATTAGGTCAGCTTACATGAAAAACGCTCAACTCTAGATCAGCTTATGTGAAAAATGCTTAACCCTTAGATCCAGAGTCATTCAGAAAGCTTTTTTTTAATATTAGTTGATCTCATAAATTATATCACTTTACACTTCCTGTATCTCTTATATTCTTAAATTGTCATGAATATGCACTATCTTATACATCTGCACTGAAAATGTTTGTCTCAAAACTGAGCGACACAAATGACAGAACATCTTGTTCTTAATCATACAGTTGTTACGCAGAGTAACTTCTTTGCAGTTGCAAATAAACAGGGACTCTTTATGTTCCTTTATGTTCTTTAGCAACTAAACCGTACTGTGGTTGGTTAACCAGATCATGGCTATCCATGGTCCAGTCATCCATATGATGTTACGTGGTATAGTTTGGTATTGCTGAGGAATACAACTTTACTTGCACATACAGCAGCCATACAGTCAGGAATGCAGGACTTCTATATAAGAGCTTTTTTTCTGGTAAGCAAACCCTGTTGTATTAATGAGTTATTGAAAAACAATGCGGCTTTTAATCTAATTGAAATCATATTTATCGATGGTTCCTGATCCCTTAAACCTCACACTTCCTACATTTCTAATGGCATTGGATGTAATTATATTCTGCTAATGCACTTCTTAGCTTGTCATTGATCATTACTCCAACATACAAGGTTAAGATACTGCTTTACCACAATATTGATTAGTATCTGAATTACATCAATTCAGTCATCTGAAGCCAAAATCTACATGGATATTACCCACAAAACTTTTTATATAATCCAAAATATATCACTGATTTATGATGTCTCAGGTTTCATTTTTAGAACTACCCTAAATACAAAAAAAAAATTAATTCTCCACTTATATTTGATTGGGTGTACAAAGCTGAATACTCTTGATTATTCCTTAGCCTTCTACATTATTCTTATTCCATAAATCCTGATCACATTACAGGTATCACAGAAAGAATGCTTTATGAAATGTATGCTAGTCCTACAATGTCTTAAAATTGTGAAAGAAATAATTGTGTTTAAAATGATACATCTTCCAAATGCTAATAAACAGAGTACTATAAATGGAAACTCTAATGACCCTGTATTATACCATCATGTAGGGTAATTTTTTTCTTGAATTATAATTGCATAAAATCATAAAATCTCTTAACATGGGATAAGAGAGTTTTTAAACAATTCTAAGTAAGTAATTAAGAAATATGTAAATGCATGACTGGAATGTGATTATTAAAATACAAAAAATCCTACCTGTTTGCTTTCTTCCATATCAGATTCGCTGCTAAATTCTTCCGTATTTAAGTTTTCAAAATCTGATTCTCCAACTGCAATTGGCACGGTCACAGTGAGGCCTGGATTGTTTATGAATGACATGTAATCATTTTCATCAATTACGTATTTTTCCACACTGCTGCCTGTGCCTACACCACTGGTGGTTCCATTCCCATCTTTAAGATAATTCAGATCTTTACTTATTTCAACCGCAGTATGATTGGAAATGCAGCTGTCTTTCTTCTTGTTTAGCTCTTCAAGTGCTTTGATTTCCTCTAAAGCTTTCTGCTTCCTAACAAAGGCTTTTTGGATGAACTCCTGCATCTTTTTTTTAACGTAATCTATTCCCTTCTGAATTCTTGCCACAGCAATCTGGAGATTGTTCATTTCATTATCATCATCAGTAGCAGCAAGGTTGTCTGAGCTAAATGAGCTCAGCAGCAAGGCCAGAAATAGGTTCAATACCTAAAGGATGAGAGAATACAGTTGTCTAATAAATACATAGATATAAGAAGTAAATGGTGCTCTGCATATTTCTGCGGATATAATGTCAAGATTGCCAGGTCGTGTAAACACTAGGATATGAACATTTTTAATTTTATTCTATAAAAATTAAAATAATGTTAAAATATATAATTGAAGGAAAAGAATTTTGACAGGTAATGAAATATAGTTTGTAGACATATCAGACTGAACTGCAGAGGTTAACAGTAAAATAAATCTAAAAATAAAGTAAAAGTGTAAGTCATGCATTCCAATGATAATTCTGATTTCTAAGAAGTTCTCACCAATTCGATATTTATCAATTGAACCTTTGGCATTATAACTTCTCAGCTTGAATGAACTTTTCTGTAGAGTTTCCCTCTATAATATTGAGCGAGAAGCTTTTTTTTTTTTTAGGATGGTTTTAGAATTATTAGAATGATTTAGAATGAAACCTAAACAGGCCAAAAGGTTCAGTTGTACAGCTCATTGCCGAGCTGTAAGGTATTTTGTAAGTTTGTTCGTTTGTTTGTTTTTTTGTAAGGTACATTGTGCATCAGAGTTAATGTTCAAAAATGTTCATCACATACCACTAGGTTTCCAATCACCATGACCAGCATGAAAACAATAAGGCACATAGTTTGGCCTGCAACCTCCATGCAGTCCCACATTGTTTCTATCCATTCTCCACACAGCACTCGGAACACAATCAAGAAAGAGTGGAAGAAGTCATGCATGTGCCAGCGTGGAAGTTCACAGTCACTGGAGATCTTGCAGACACATTCCTTGTAGCTTTTCCCAAACAGCTGCATCCCAACCACAGCGAAAATGAACACAATGATGGCCAGCACCAGGGTCAGATTTCCCAAAGCCCCCACTGAGTTGCCAATAATCTTAATCAGCATATTTAGAGTTGGCCAAGATTTTGCTAATTTAAAAACTCGAAGCTGAAAAACAAAAACGTAGAGGAATAATTAGTGTTAGTTATGAAATAGAAGTTAGGTCTAAGTTATTTTGCAGAGCATATCAGTTTCTGTAGATTAATTTGTAGGAACATATTATTTTAATGGAAAGTAGAGAGCATGGAGTATTTGCCTAAACTGCAGTGTTCTGCATTTTGTCTTACTGGTGCACATATAAAAACCTATGCAATTTCTATTTGTACCACATTTGATTTTAATATTTTTAAATGTTTACTTATGGATGATTACTAAACAATTTGAAAAGAGATTTTAGATGTTTATACTCTTCTCCATCACCTTCACTACACCCTCTTTGGTTCCACTTATACCACAGCACCACATGAGGTCTTGCAGGCTGTTAGAGCCCAGTTCTTGAAGTGACAATTTGACTCTGATACTGTGATGTCCATTCAAGTCATAAACACTAACTTATAAATAACATTCAGTAACCAAAATATGGCATGTGAAGCTGGTACCACTGCAGCTGATGCTAACAAGCTAAGTGGCTGCTTCCTTCTCTCTGTATTAGGAAATAACCCAGGTTTTCAAGTATTGTGATAACTATTATTAATGGAGACTTTTAAATCATTACTATCATGCATCCAGTAAACATACCTATAAAATAGTTTGTGTACAATATTAATTGCTATGAAAAATTTGTATTTTTAGTGGAAGCTCAATAATACTTCAATATAAGTGTTATTCTAAAGTCAGTTTGTTATGACTGTTACTTGTAATGGATTTACTAAATGTTTATTTTCGGTGCCCATTAAAATCAATGTTGTGAAGAGAGGACCAACTTAGGGCTTTTATGAGTAGCACAAAGTAAAGTTCACAATATAAAAACTAAAAATGTTATGATTCTTTATGCTGGTGGCAATATATACATTTTTACAGATTCAGCTTTGCTGAATCTTAACAAAATCAGTATAACAAAGATTTACAAAATTCTCAAAAGGTAGCAGTTAGTGTTATGTTGGCAAAGGGTATCAGTAGGATAGGATATCAATAGGATATTTTGATACCAGAAGATAAAGCATATCAGCTGACAAACATCTTTAACTTGTACTTATCGAATATGGCTTGCAAATTAGGCATTTATAAAAAATAACGTGAGCCATTTAAATATATATCTTTACAATGCAATTGTAAAAAAACCCAATTATTTCAGACATCAGCACATTTTTTTTGAGTGAGACAATTGAATGCAAACATTTAATTATGAAAGTATTTACCAGTCTGAATGACCGAAGAACAGATAAACCTTCAACATTTGCAAGGCCTAGCTCCATTAAACTAAGGCTAACGATGATACCATCAAAAATATTCCAGCCTTCTTGGAAATAATAATATGGGTCCATGGCAATTATCTTTAGTACCATTTCTGCTGTGAATATCCCAGTGAATACCTAAAACAAAATGTAATTAATTAGTTGAGTTGTTATGAGAAATTTATTTACCTGAGTAGAATTATCTAACTGAGCTTGAGTTCTCATACCTGTTACTTGTACCTGTTACTATACAAAACAGACGATCGCTATCTCCAAATGGCATCAAAGTATTTCTAAACACTGAAAAATTATAATTAAAAACAGATTACCAAATTGGGACAGATACAGGAGGGCAGAGGTTTGATAAAGCTATAAAGAGCTATTCACCAGTTAGCAGCTCAGCTCTGGTTCATATTTGACTCATATGTGGTGGACTATACATCCAGCAGATGATGTGATATGATCCATTGTTTTCAGTCCTGTTTCTAGAGGATAGTCCCAGTAAAGCAAAAGAAGACTTGACAGCATTTTTTTTTTTTTCCCATGATCACAATCTAAACAGAAGTGTTAATAGAAATCTCTGGGGAGAGACTTTCTAAGGTCTGTCTTTTAGGTCAGTGTTGGAGTATGGGTGGAACGGACAGGGGAAGTTGGAGTTTCTTGCACTGAGCTTTTTGTAAAGTTATAGAGGTTTCATGCACAGCTACTCTTCTATGTGACAGCTATTTCCTTTTGGGAAAAAGAACTTGATGGTGATAATGTTCTTTGGAATATATGGAAGTGCCAAATCCAAAATTATCAATAGTCCTTAGTGTTTTAAAGTCTAGAATTTAAGGCAACACTTTCTTCCAATGAGTAGTGATCAGTGGTTTGTGGAGCAAAATAAAGATGTTTGGTGCAAAACCACTAAAAACATCAATATTCTGCAGAAGACTCAGATAATATCCTAGATGATCCTAAAGTCTACTGAAGTACACCAACACACTCTGCCAATACCTTATGATAGTTGTTTACCCAGCTTGTTCCCAGTTCTCCCAAACCAAGTTTTATGGAAGCAAAGCTGACTTTTTACATCCCTGTATAACTATAGTCATGATTACCTTTAAATTTAACAAGAATAGGAAGTGGATATAATGCTGTGAAAACATTCACCATTGTCAAAGTGTAAATATTGCCATTTTTAGAAGTGTATACTTTTGAGAAACTAGAAATACAGCAATAAACACTATACTATTTAATTGATATATATTACCATGTAATCAGAAGATTGTAACAGCTATTGCTCTTTGTGTTAAAGAGATCACAACAAAGATTGTTCTTGACAGAATTGTCCTATTTGTCAAAATGATTGGGGAAAAAAAAAACAAACCACAATTAAAAGCATTTAATTTTAAAATATTTTCTTCATATTTTCTAGCATGGGTTATTACCCATTCTAGCCACAAACTACTTTTTCTTGAGAATAACTGTATCCCCAAATATAAAAAAATACCTTTTAACAGAAGCAAACTTAATTTTTCTTGTAATTACTGATGACTTTTAAATACTGAAGGAATTTTAGTATTATGAAAATGACAATTGCATTTTAGAACTACTTCCTCCTTTTCATTAAAATGCTACAGAAAAGGCAGTCATATTTGTCATATTTAATCTATCCTCAAACAGGCCATGATGTCACAAGCTAAGAATAAATTAACATATTTTGAATGGAAACCACAAAATTCAAGTTAATAGATTATTACAGTGAGAAACAGAATTTAATTGAAACCAGCAGGTATAGTATTCACTGCATATATATACTTCTAATTAAGGATATTGGATTGTTACAAAAGTAGTTAAAAACATGAGATTGGAAAAGGCAGAAGACCTTGTAAGTATAAATGATTGGAGGGAAATAACTCTAACACTACGACCGACCAACATTTTAAAATACAATATTCTGTAGTCCATGATGAATATAAGAATATTCCAGCAATTACATCTTTGTCCAGGAGAAAGGAAATTGTAATGCACACAGGACCTTGTAGGGTGGTAAGTTCAATTCTAGTTCTAATTAAAAAAAAAAAAATTCATAGAAGACTGTATTACCAGTACATATAAGGAAAATGTTTAGTCTTTAAAACATACTCTGGCTGAGAAATCTATTACTGCTCCATTCAAATATCAGCAAACTTTCAAAACTAAGCTCTTTACAGGATTAGTTCAGAACACGGGTTGGTTCTGATTTTCAGGACAGCATGCTGTGTGTGTCAATCCAGACCTCTCCTGTGTAAACTATTGGTAGTTGTGTGAGCTGGCAAAAAATTATAAATGTATGAATCTTCTGAAAAAACACTTGCAGGGTTCAGTCCTCTCCTTCCTGAGCATTAGAGGCAAATGGAGAGAAACAGCCAAGAATATTTAATTGCTATGCCTAGGTGTCTGCTCAGAAAATGAATTACATGTAACTCCTAAAATCAGGAAAGACATCACTAATAAACTTACAGCTATAAGGTGCTTCTTGTTGGAGAATAACTAATAATTTCTAGTTTTATTAAGTATTTTTTAGTTACCTGAAGTGGCAAATACTTCATGCTAACAAGAAATATGCCTTTTTTGGAAATGCATATATGACACTTGAATATTACATCATTTTTTAACAGAACAAAAATATTTTCTGTGATGGAATATCAATACCTTGGTAAAAATTAAATAATCTACATTACAAAAATTAAATAATTTTACATTTGAAAAAAAAATCCAAGGTTTCTTAAGAAATCTTAATAAATCTGACAATCCAGTGAAGTCTGCACTTCCATACATATTCAGTTATTTCATTATAGTAGTCACAAAATAGGTTAATGAAAGTTAAAGACTCCAGTAAAAATCACTTCATCTATGAAAATCATATATACAGTTCCTAACTGATTATAAAAATCAACCTGGAATAAATTTAAAAGCAATGCCATGCATTTATGCATTTCTTCTTTTAGAAAAGGTCATTTTACACTAATTAGTGCATGAAACTTACCAAGTTCCCCACAGAAAGGACACTGCTAAACTGTTCTGTCATTGGGTAATGTTCCATGGCCATAAACAAGGTGTTTAAAACAATGCAAATAGTTATAGCAAGGTCAACAAATGGATCCATCACAACCAAGTTGACAACGTGTTTTACTTTTAACCATGGACTCCAGCAATCCCAGATCAAGAAAGTATTTGCAAATCTATACCAGCATGGTGGGCATTTCTGCCTGGATTCTTCAAGCTCTGAAAAAAATAAGAAAGCAAACAAACAAACAAAAACTTTCCAATTATATCCTCCGCATGTTCTTGTTTAAAATATATAAAAAAATTAAATCATGAAAATAAACAACTCACTCTAGCATGAAATTTACCTCACCTGTGTTTAGCCATCTTCAAGCTAAGCATCTAATTTATTTAAGCTCCTCTACAACTAGTGGACAGTGAAATTATCTCTAAAGAGTGATTAATCTCACATGTCTATCTAAAGAAAAAAACACGTTTGTCTCTTTCTCATGACAGCAGGGAGAGTCTACACAGTTCAGGTTGCTTACAGCAGATATCTTAATTTTATGTATTAAAAATTAACATTACTCCATCGTCAGTGAACTGATGTATATAATTTGTATAAGCTTCATAAAATATGATTTTTTGTGTGTTAAGCATATGACATATACATATTTTGATTTGGGCAACTAAAACTATTATATTTGCTGCTACACTGAACCACTACACTATCATATCAGATAAATGACTGGGTGCACATACTTATCATTGCTTATTTGAATCATACATTTGAGTTTGTTTGAAAACAGCTTGTACAGTTGCAGTGTCTATTGAGAAACAGATCAATGTTAGTATTACCAGAACAACTCTGCTCTCAATTAGAATCTTTATGAACTATCTTTTCTTCTGTGTCACTGTCAATATTACAGAATAGTAACTTCTACTGAGTTAATAATAGCAAGGATGAATGTCTAATGTGGTGGAATGTTGAGGACAGCCCAGACGGAAGAATGATATTTGCTTAAGTGAGAAATAATGAAGACTACAAAATATGTAAGAAATGGCCACAACAGTTTTGTTAAAATTTCTGCATAGTGGCTTTAACCCAAATACGAAATTTGCCAGTTTTCAGACATCTGTTAGAGCACAGGGAAGTCTCCATCACTATGAGACTTCTGGAGGACTTTGCTAAAACAGCAAACATGCTATTTTTACATATTTGTTAATAAGGGTTTCCTGCTAAACTCTACACTTTGAGGGCCAGTAGATTGATATTTGCCTCTGATGTTGTCCTATATGGGTGTAATTATGGGAAATTAAACGGTCAGTTGCCACAGCTCTCAAACACATTGAAACTAACAAGCCTGCCCATTACATCAGACTGTAGCCTCCAGGCAGAAAAGGGTGTTGTAAGTCTTAGATATTCTTTATAAACCTTAACAAAGACAGTGCTTCCAAAGGAATATATGAGTTGGCTGGAATAATCACATTCCTGACCATGTAACTCACCATTCCTTGAACTTAGCAACTTCTGAAATAATGGAAACCAGATGTGGGTAGGAGATGACTATCAAGATGATATAGTTTACATCGACATAGTTTGTTTTCTGGCCAGAAGAACAGAACAAACTATTCATCTGGAAGAAGAGAGCAGCACCATCTAAGGAAATATCCTCTCCTCATGAGGTTCAACCAGACCAAGTGCAAGGTCCTGCATCTGGATCAGGGCAATCTGCAGTATCAATACAGTCTGGGCGATGACTGGATTGAAAGTAGCCCTGCAGAGAAGGACACAGGGGTACCAGTGGATGAAAAGCTGGACATGAACTGGCAATGTGCACTCACAGCCCAGAAGGCCAACCATATCCTGGGCTGCATCAAGAGAAGTGTGGCCAGCAGGTTGACAGGTGATTCTCCCACTCTGCTGCACTCTCATGAGACCTCACCTGGAGTATTGTGCTCAGCTCTGGGCACCCCAGCATAAGAAAGATATGAATGTGCTTAAGTGGGTCCAGAGGAGGACCACAAAGATGATCACAAGGCTGGAGCAACTCCTTTTTGAGGACAGGTTGAGAGAGTTGGAACTGTTCATCGTGGAGAACAGGCTTCTGGGAGACCTTATAGTGGTCTTCCAGTACTTGAAGGGGGGCTACAGAAAGATGGGGAAGGACTTTTTATCAGGGAGTGTAGTGATAAGATGAGGGGTAGTCATTTTAAACTGAAAGAGGGTAGATTTAGACTAAATATAAGGAAGAAATTTTTTACTGTGAGGGTGAAGAAATACTGGAACAGGGTGCCCAGAGAGGTGGTAGATGCCCCACCTCTGGAAACATTCAAGGTCACGTTGGATGGGGCTCTGCGCAAACTGATCTAGTTGAAGATGTCCCTGCTTACTGCAAGAAGGTTGGGCTAGATGACCTTTAAAGGTCCCTTCCAGCCCAAACCATTCTATGATTGTGCATTGGTGTGGGTTGATTACAGTTGATTTTTTTTTTCTTTAAAGCTGTCTTTTTTAATTCCAATTTCCTATTGTCTATCTTTAGGTTTGAAATCTAAGGGAAATGGCTGTTCTAGCGCACCAGTGCCTTTAACATGGCAGTTCCTGTGTATCTGAATGGATTTTTCCCATTGATTACAGGAAGCAAACCACTGTATTCTCTCTTTGGGGCTCTGGCATTCCCTGAGCTATGATTATTTTCTCTATGTTAGTTCACTCAGTAGAGTGATATTTTGGAAGGTGCCATGAAAAATAAATTACTAAGCATTTAGAAAGTGTAAATTATCTCAGAAATGCTCAAAAGCCTTTTGTATCTGCTGTTCAGAGATTTCACATGTCCAGTTTTACATTTACAAAGGAGATTATGTAAATAATTGCTCTGTGCATGGAGTTAGCAGAAATTCACCAAACTGCCTGCCAGATAAAATGTATCAAATACCTTCCATTGTATTTGTAAGTATGCTGGCTATACTCATTGCTCTTTGTCTTGCAGCAGAATCTTCCAGCATTTCCATGGAAATTTGATAAGAACTCAGTCTTCTTTTTCTAATTTCTGTTTCTGTAGTGGTGCCCTGTAAATGAAATACTGAAGAATTAAACCATCCTTTTCAACAGCCAATTAACAATTTTTACTGTAGAAGTGCTGTAGTGAGATTCAAAACCAGCTTTGTGCAGAATACTAGATTCTTCTTATGCACTGAAATTTTCTGTTCCTGTAGGAGTTTCTTTGTTCTTTATTGAGGAACTCAGTGAGAGTTTTGTACAGTGCTACAGCTAATCAGCTGAGGAACACAATACCAAGGCAATGTGAGACCAAAGGTGGGCCTCATTTAAATGACTGAGTGAACAAAATTTTTGCTAGGTATCTTTTTGTTAGTGATTATTATTATTCTTTCAAGAAAAAGTTATCAAAGTTGCAGCCTGTTGCCTTAATTCCCAGCAGCTATTTTTCTCATGAATGTGTTTTTCTCATGAAAGTTATGAGAAAAATTTCTTCAAGATAAATTCAGTCAGGGGTATTTCGATTAACTATCATGAGAAGAGTAACTGCATTCTGCTTAATTTTGTAGGTGTTTTCTGAAACATATTTCCAAGTTGTAGCCTTATTTATATTTCAAATGTCTACCTGTCTTGATGAGGTGAAACTATATATAGCTTGTCAAATTCAATTAATGTTTTTTTTTTCTTTCTGTATGCAGATCTCTTGCTGAAGAAAATGAGAATATAATACTATACTGAGACTCAAATAGAAGTTGAGGACTTTTTCCCCTTATATTCTGTTATTTAGAAACTATTGCAAGTTATTTCTCACAGCTCTACAAAATGGTAAGGCATGCAGAGGTGAGCAGTTTGAAAAAGTCCTGTGCCTGAACCAAACTGTAATAACTGTAATAATTACCTCTGGTATAAGTTGACCAGTAGGTGAAGTTAGATTTGAAGGTCCTCCCACCAAGGAAACTACTCCATTGCAATCCACAGTGCTGTGCATCTTCCCATTTACTGGAAGGGCTGGTACCATTCTAGATGACACACTCGCCTGACTAATGTTACTGTTGCGCCGTTCACCATGTCTACGAGGAACAAAGAGGGAATCTCTTCTGCTCTCATTGTCTTCAAGAGTGCTGTGCTCATCATCAGCAAAGTCATTTTCTGATCCCACGTCCTTTGCACGACCTCTGAAGCTGAAAATGCTTGTTCTGCTGTTGCGCCTTGGTGAGAACAGGGAACCACGAATGCTCAGCAAGGACTGTAAAAGATTTCAAATACATCAAAACAAAATAGCATTAGAACTGAAGTTCTAACTTCCTGGCTTTTCAAAGAATGGTTATTACAGTGCTAGAGGAAGGACAGTGACTTTTTTCTTCAATAGTATCAGTATGCTCATTAGGGGAACATGCTTATTAGGGAACCTAAAGTAGAGAGGAAAAAATCTTTTCAAGGTAGTGCAGCAGGACTGAGAAAAAGTTGTGCAGAAGACATAAGTAAGGTTGGACAGTTTTGAGCAAAGAAGACAGGTTGAATTGACATGGACCCATGACTGTGCTGGAGACAGTTCTAAACATCACTATCAAGAATTTTCAGTTATTTTATTCCTTCTTCTGTTAGAGGATAGAGCTAAAAATATTTTACTTTCTTCTCCTTCTTCATCACCTGGATTCCTCACAATAACAAGTGATAACGCTCACCAGTCATTGTTTTCTGTTCTATATGCTAGAGGCAGAAGTGTTCTCATGTTTGGTATTAAATTCAGTTTAAGTTGATGGAAAGAACTGTCTACCCTCTTCACAAAAGGCTTGAAAGTGTGGGAACAACTTATGCTGTACCCTAAAACTAGATCACAAAGGCAACAGCTTGGGGAAACTCTGGAGGTACAGTGTGAATATACAGTTCTCTGTGGACTAGTAGCACTTTTAGGCATACCATTCCAGGGCTGTAGTAGGCTGCACACCTACCAGGAGGCACTGCCTGACCATCAGGCAGCTCAAAGCAATCATTCACCAGGGACACAGTTATCTAAAGATATAATCTTACAAATAAGAAAAATAAGTCAGTGTTTGTTGGTAATTCATCTTTTAATTACAGTACAAGCTGGTTAATGGAATATTCTTCTCCTTTGGTACATATTTTATTAACAGCATTCATGAATTAATAAAATCAGTACTAATTGTGGAAAAAGAAACCTTGCATTAAGCTTTTTTCAACTCTGAATTTGTACAAATCTTCTCATCAAAAACCAGGTTTGAGACAATTCTCAATTTTTCACTAGTTTTGCAGGTGGAAAGTGCTCATATGTAACAGCAGTGGTTTTTATCCCAGGATAATTAAAGTGAAAGCGAACACTGCAGTAAATATATAAGGCTGTATTAATACTGTGAAAATCAAACACTGAATATATACATATATCAGTCTATATGTATCTCTGTATATGCATACTCACATTTATACATACCCACCTACAATGTGTGTGCTGAACTGGTAGCACTGCCTGTTGTAAAGGCTGGCAGGTGTTTACCATTATGAGATGTATTTTTTCTGCTCTTACAGCTATACAAAATTTTAATAATTTGGGCTGAAATTTTCTATGCTGGCTGACAGCCTCAGGCTGAGTTACTTGAACAGTGTCAACCAAATGGTTTTGCTAAGCCATTTATGTAAACTTGGCTGGAGAAAAAGTGCTGTTTTCCTTGTGCTGAAAGATAATTTTATCTAAAAAAACCCTCTCTAGCTGCTATAGAGCATGACACTGAATTCTGACAAAATAGTAAACTAATTACTGCAACCGTTGCACATTTCTTTGTAAATGTATTGGGTCAATCTGCAGTCCTTCAAAAAAATCCCACAATCAGTAGGTTTCATCTGATTTACCACTGCTACCATTTTTTTTTTTTAGAACATGCTTCCATAGCTGCTATGCTTTGTTTGTAGTCCAGTCTTTACAGTATGTGTTATTATGCTCTGAGCATAGCTAGATGGATCAGGCCCCTCAGGGATTTGGGAGGAGTAATGCCTGTTCTGTAAGCCCCTGATGTATTAAGACAAAAGATCTAAGCCAAAACGTCTACAGTTCTGTCACATGTAGAGGCAGAAATGTATGGGTCTACATGCTCCTGGATGTAAGGTCTGGAAGGAAAGCTTGGGTTTTCTTGCAGGCTGCATCACTTATTTACATAGGATACTGTGTTGAAAATCAAAACCTCTACAGGGGCCACTGGGCAGGTTATCTCCCGTTACCATTCTACCACATTGTTTCATGCTCTGCCACCCTGTTTCACCACAAAGCTGAAGGCATGGCTAACAAGACCAACCAGCTCTTCCTTTACCATTTCTATTGCCCACAATCCTTCCACACCTGCAGCAGCTCTTTGATTTCAGTTATATGCAGGCAACGTTTGCCCCAAAGCATTTTTACAACTGCATATAAAATTACCAGGATGGTCTTCAGTTAATAAATTATCATTGATATTTGCTTAATACAAATCTCTTTGCATAAATCTGTTTTAAAAAAATTATTTCAGATGGTCATATTTCCTTCTTGCTGGGTAATTAATGACATCTCAAGATGAGCTGTCTCCTGTCTGTTGCTCCATTTCCTTCTGTTCTTTCAAATTTAAGACATATACAATATTTGTTTTCATTTGATTTTAATGAATTTTATTTACTCTGCAACATGAATTCGCATTTAATTTTAATGTTATCAAAAGCAGTTTGAAACGGCTTTCTTTTCTAACCTTCTTATGTTTCTGTGGAAGTTTCACAGTTCTTCATGACAACTGATGGTGAAATACTTCTGAGAGTTTCCAGAGTATGAACAAATACATGCAACAATGTTTTGATGTGTGTTACTAAAGCTACAGAAAAGTTTATTATCTATGGAATCTCTTTGTCTCAGATTCCCTTCCCCTAAGTATATGTGCTTCTGCATTTTTTCTGTGCACCAAAAAATATATTTAATATAAATCTAATATATTCTTTCATCGTTCTCTTCACCAGCTGTGTATTAAAGATTATCAGGGCATTTAGTCTAGACAACAGAGGGCCCTATTATCAAGTAGTTAAAGCACAGGAATAGATGTCAGAAATTCTCTTCTGCTCAGAGTTTGTCAGTGACTCTTCTTTAGTGTGGTCAAGTCACTCATCATCCTCTCCTATGAGGTCCGAGCACTTACATAGGTATTTATATAAAAGTGAGGCAGGAACATACAGTCCAAAATGAAATATTTGATAGCAGCTCCTCTATATCAGTCTCACTCAAAGCCCATTCCAATTAATGAAAGATTTTTTGGAGCACCTTTGGCCCAAAAGTAATAGTACATTTTATTAGATTGGAAATAAACTTTTACAAAATTACTCAAAGGAGTTGAGATAGGTATAATTTTAGTTTTTTTCTTACCCTTTATTTATTTCTTACCCAGACAGCAACCTGGTAATTCTTCTTAATAAACATTACTTCACTTCCTTAGAAATACAAATGTGTCTTTTTTCATATCAGGCATCATTCTTTATACTTGACTAATCACTGAGGTTTGGTCTCAAATTAAGCTTTCCTCCCCTCAGTCCATATATTTCAGTGTGAAGTATTTCTGGCGGTCAATCTCGTATTTTTTATGTCTGTAAACTAACACCCTTGATATGAATATGAAATAGGATAAACCCTGATAGTTAAACATGGGTATTATTGGTATCTAAATGGCACGTATTGGTTGAGACTAGACACAATCCTTTTGAAGAAATGCATTTTGAGTGATTTTTCTACAAATAATTGTGTGTAGAATTGAAATAAGAAAAATTATCCTTAAGCCGCGGAAGAGATCTTTTGACTTAAGGGAGTAAAGCTTTGAAATTTGGACTACATGATTTCCAGAGATCATTCCTTGAAATAATTTTTTTCTATGATTGCAATGGTTCTCAATCTTGTATAATAAATTTCTAATGAAAAAGAACAGTATGACTAAATACTTAAAAGCCCAAACAATCCCTATATAGCTTGGCTTTATTGTGGAGTGCTACAGCTACTTTTCTCATTATCTACCATTTAAAGAAGATAATTAAAACAATAGAAACTAATGGTAGTGTGAAATTCCTATGCAGGGTATTTTGATGATGTGGTCTACTAAAACCCCATATATCTGTGTAGTTTTGAAATGGATGCAGAACAGAGAACCTACAGTTGATTAATGCAAGTATATAAGTACTAATCAAAGAGTCTTTGATTCTTTTTTCAATCTACCGGACATATTTTCAGAAAGACATTTTCAAAAACGATTAATTAAGTTTACAATTATTCTTGGTATGTTCTTTTTATCCCTTTGCCAACAGACTGTGTCAAACCCTATCAGACTGTAACACTATTAATGGTATTACCATTTATTTTTCTTCACTCACCTTTTATATAACTTACAATATGTAAAGCTGCTGTAATGTCAGTCAAAAACAAATTAGAGTAGACATATATTTTAACAAAAAGAGTGCTGTACCTGGTGAGGAGATGTGAACCTTTTTTCACGTGTCAGCTGGCTTCCTTCTGTGGAGAAGTGGAAACTTTTCCTTCTGATACTGTCTTCTGACTCGGACTTGGGGAACTTATCAATGTCTCCTTTATCCTCTGCTTCAGACATTTCTTTCTGTCTTCTTTTCTTCCTTCTGTTTCTTCTTTCTTTAGCACTCTTTGAGCTCAACTTTGATGCTTCTGAAGAACTTTCCAAGAGTTCTCCTAATCCCCCTATACCACTGAAATCTCTTGATGCAACTGATGCTGCTGCTACTGCTGCTGTTGCCTGTAAGGTTACAAAACAAGGTATTCTTATTAAGTCAAAAATAACAATTATATAGGCTTTTATCAATCGTTTTTATCATCACTGTGGTAATACTGCTGGTTGTACACCCTTGAGTATGCAAATATACAGAGACAAAATTGAACTGAAGATAAACTACGGAGTTGTATAGCTCCTCATAGCATGAGTTTCTTGAAGCATCAACTTCAGCAGAACAATATACTGCATCACTATTCCTTAAAGACTTGCTGCATAAGACACTGGTCTACAAATAAGGTAGTCAGAAAAGTGCAAACATGGTGCTTTTTAATGTATTTCAGGCCCGCTCCCACATTTTCTTTTGACAAAAGCCCCACACCATGCTCTAACTCAGCTTACCCCTTCTGAGTCCTTACAGAGAAAACGAATCCCTAAAATCCACCATACGAGTTAATGTATCATAATCCAACTAGCAATCTGCAAGTAGCTGATTCCAGCCTGTCTTTACTGTCTTCACAGCAAGTACACTCCCCTCACATTCCTTCTACCTTCACTGTCAACAGGCATACACTCTGGACATATCTTCAAGCCCTACCTCCTTCATGTTTCCCATCCTACACTTCCTACTGTAACAGCACTCTAGGTCTTTGTTACAGATACACAAAGGTACATTTATTGCCTGTTGCTGCTGTGGCCAGAGAGAGAAGAAAAAGTTTAGGTTTCTTCTCTGATGGAAAAGGATGAGATGACTTATGGAGTAAAGAGCCATCCCAAAACTCAGGACCAATATCTTCAATTACAGTGGTCAGCCTACCTGATTGGGTTAATTAGGGAAACTGATTCATTTAGTCATCAAATAAAGGAAGAATTGAGAGTGTGCCCACTACTCTTCCTAGAAAGAGCTGTCAGGGAGATTGCTATGAAATTCTGCAGGGGAAAATATGTTTGGGAAGATGATAGGCTGCTGTGAGCTTACAAAAAAGGGTGGTGTGATAAATGTCAAGACACTAGGGTTATACAAGAATTAACTAGTAATTATCCAGAAAAAAACACCCGTTATATTCAATGCCAAGTATTTCAGGAACAATGAGGTATCTCCCTACAGCAGGAAAGGATAATTTGGAGGCTCATAGTATGAATTAATGGTTTTCTGTGCCACAGTCCATGTTATACAAGTTGACTTGATATAGACTTTTTCTGCTAAATGCAGTAAGGATTTGAAATGTTTATCAACTTAAGAAAAAGTGATACTCAGAATTTTGTCATACTTTTTTCAGAATATCACCCTTCAAATGTTCTAACATAAAAAAATCAGCAGAGTTATCACCCATCTACTTCCTCATGCTAACACCACAGGTTAAACTAGTGGAACAACCCAAAGACCACTCTAATAGCTTAGGCCTGTGGATGAAGAAGTTCTGTGTCAAAGTTGTGAGGAGATGGGTCCCACACTCATTTCTGTCTCAGCAACCAATTCAGCAGCTCAATAAATCACCTTGTAATGAATACTTTCTCTGACTATTTTCACATACAAAAGGGATCTTGACTGTAATACTGCTTTTCTTACAATGAATTGAGTGGTCATTCGTTTTAAAAAGTAACAACTTCCCAGGGCCTTTATCTAGCCTTCCTTGTAATCTCTGTTTTGTATGGTTCTGTTCTTCCTTCTCAGCATTTCTGTCCTGACTCTCAACACTCAAACGTCTAGATAAGACTCCTGATATCTTTTGATATAACGTTTTAGTGCTTTTTATGGATGAAAACATCAGATTTGTTGTATTGTTGGGTTTTTTTTAAGTACTCTTTGCTGATATTTAACTTTTTACTTTGAATTTGCAGGAGTCTGTTTCCTTTAGTGATTTGGAAGTGACTAAACTAGAAGTATACTAATTAGATTTCACAGGTCATGCATAAAGCTTTCTTTATAAGAAAAAGATGGAGAGTTTAATTTTCTACTAGCACTTTATAACATCATTCTAATTTAGTAAAGTAGCTGTAAAATACTACTAAAATGATAATTTCATATAATATTCTAATTTGATAGCATTTCATAAACTTGTGTTTATTGAAAATAACAGTATGCCAGATGAAAAACAATGAAAAATCAGTCCAGAAATTAGACATATGTGTGACTCACGGAGATGAATTCTTGAATGTACTTTACTTTCAGATAAGAAAAGCTCATGCAAAACTATTAAGGTGGCTTTTTCTCATAAAACTTGAAATATTTATCTTCTCTTTTCAAAGAAAACAAAGATTACTTTAAAAGAATTCTGAAGTAATACCTGTGTCATAAATATTGCTAGTCTGTTCTAAGGATATGTAAACTTCTAATTGATTTCAGTGAGCATGGATTAGAGATATGCTTAAATACTTTGCTGGATAGAAACATAGAAAAACAGTGATTACAGTTGTCTCTGTTTTCTGAATATTGTGAAAGGACTAAATATTAAGTACATCAAGCCTCACAATTCTCACTCAGACCATAAACCAGAAGTAATGTCACTAGACTTTTTGCATGCTGTTCATAAGATCTGTAATATAAAAGCATCGTGAATTATGACTACTTAAAGTCAGTTTTTATATTGCTTTTTTTTATGTACCATTCCCTTCTTTTTTGCTATTTGGTTAGTTCCTGATTTTCGTTGGCTATTTCCACTTTCATAATTCGCATGGTAAACAAGACTTTTTTCTTTCTGTAATTCATCGCACAAAATATATGTGTTCTGATTCATATAAGATTATTACCCTTGCCTTAAGAATAAGGCTGTTCAGAAAGTACAATTTCCATCATTACCTGAGCTTCTTCTTGTTGTTTCTTCAGTTGTTCCAGCATCTGTTGAAATTCCGCCTCTTTCTGCTCTGCTTCTTCCATGGTTGCTTGATTCTGTTCTTCGTAGGCCATGGCAACCACAGCCAGGATCAAGTTGATCAGGTAGAAAGAGCCCAGGAAAATCACCAGAACAAAAAATATCATGTATGTCTTCCCAGCAGCACGTAGTGTCTAGGAAGTATAAAACATATTTATATATTATTCCATCACTTGAATTAGTTACTGCAACAGCATTATGCTTTCAGCTTATGTACAAATAAACCTGTTTATATTATTTTGCATGTCACCTACAGTTTGCTTTTTATGTCTCAAAAATTTCTTACCAGCTGATATAGGTTTTCCCAGAAGTCCTGAGTCATTAGCCGAAAAAGTGACAAAAAAGCCCAGCTGAAGGTATCAAAACTTGTGTAACCATAGTTGGGATTTCTACCAGCTTTCACACATATATATCCCTCTGGACACTGCCTATGTGAAAGTCAAACAGGAGCTACTTAGTGATAACTTTTACTTCGTTCTAGAACATATTCATTATTTTTTAGAACAATATGCCTTATTTTTTCCACAGAAAATCCATGAATTATGATTAAATCCATTCAGGAAAAAAAAAAAGTCCTAAGAAACAAACTAATAAGAGAGTAAATGAAAGATACCCTTTTCATCTGTTTACTGGCTGAAGTGATCAGTTTAAATTCTCCTCAGTCACATGTTGAAAATAAAATCTTTATTCCAAATGAATAATTTCCTGGCAGAAATAATTGCTAAAATGTCGTTAAGGTTACAGACAGATTAAACAATATTATTAGCCAAATCTAATTGTACTATTAGGGATTTCCCACATAATGCTGAGGTTGGTTTTGTTTTAGTAGGTTTCTTCTCTGTTGCCAGTCAGGTTTTCTGAGTTCAGCTAACAGTTCTAGGCTCATAATGAGGCATATGTGTATAGCAGAATTTGCCAGTAATGAAATAAAGTTAGGCTTGAAAAAAAAAAAAAAGATTCAGTCTTGAACTATGAAGCCATTACTGTACTTTCTTAATATTTGACTTTTTTTTTTTCAGTTCTAACCTTTACTTTCATCCTACTTTCTTCAATCAGTACATCTCCAAAACAGACTTTACAAGAGTTCAGATTCTATCATTAACAACAACATCATTTTCCAGTCAATCAGCGAGAAAGGCACTTAAGGAAAATTTTGCTTAGTCAGCCTAAAATATGTTGGCTAAAGTAAGAAATCACTGTTTAGCAGTAAAACACTCTAAGTTCTGTAACTGCTAGATATAGCGATGCAAATGCTACAGATAGGCTTCTTATAACTTCTTTTTCTACAGAACATGGCAGAGGAGTTTTGTAAAGGGTCTTACCCTGCATCAGAACTATTACCACAAAGTAGGGCATCTCTTTGTCCTTCCAAAATGTAAAAATGAGCTGTGTAGAAAGCATTAGAAATATATGTGAATAAATCAAATGAACCTAGAAGTACTACAGAGTAAAATAAAAATAAATTTTAATAAAGTCCAAGTGGTAGTTGCTGATCACTTTGTTATTTGTATAGGAACCCTTCTGGTTATTGTACTTGTTTATTGTATGTCTTTGATCTCTGTCAGTCAGTGACAGAATGCAGTTCAACATAACGCAAAAATATAAACCATTCAATATTCTTTGCTTGATCACAGTTACATACTATAGCCACAATTATATTAAAAATAGTTATATCAGATATTCTTACTTTCATCCTCAACGTAATCCTTCCAGTTAAATGTGCTTACTGTCATATTAACAAATGTACCATTTTCATCCATTGTGCTGTTAAAGTAGGAAATAATGTTTATTTCAAAAGTAGAATTGTCTGGAGGCCACTGCAGGCATTTATTCCTCAAGTTGCCCATGAACAGCTGCAGCCCTATTAGTGCAAATACACTCAGACAAAACACAGTCAGGATCATTACGTCCGAGAGCTTCTTCACAGACTGAATTAGGGCTCCTACAATAGTCTTTAGGCCTGCAAAGAGAAAAGATCCATACATTTATCAGAGTATTATTGCCCTTCCCATATAATTAAGATGTCATGCAGACACTTAAAAATAATTTTTTATTTTTCAAAAAGTAAAGCTTCATGAGCAGCCTCAGAGCTTGTGAAGATGGATGCAAAGGATTTTTTTATGACTGTACAATGTACATGTATTCCAATAAATTGAATACATAATGTCATTCTCAAGCAGGAAATTTTATCAATCATGACTACCCGTTATAGATTTGATTTAATTTCTTAATTTTTCTCTGCATTTAATATTCAGCCAAGTATTAATTTTCCAGTTAAATATGATTTCACAACAGTATGAAGATAGAATGAGATAGAATGGCAAGTAATTTTGTAGAAAAAAAAGCATTATTATTTGATAAATTTTCCTGTGCATTATTTATCTCCTTTTTGGTAGTTTTTTTTTTTTTTTTTTTAATTGTTACTTGGTCGTCTTTAAGACTAATGTCAATTTTACATGGCAAAATAAATGAAAAAATTCAAAATCAGGAAAGCCATAGTGCTAAAGCTTTTTTAATGTAAAAGAGACAACTTGTAATAAAATGCAGAAAACAAAGCAAAATAACCCATAGGCCTCATATTTTATGTCTCATGCAAGAATCTGTTAAACTCAAAGGCTGATTTTGCAAAGTAAAAGAAGCTAATGCTGAAAAGGCAAAGAATCATAATCCAGGCTTATGATACGTGCCTTTTTTTTTTTTTTTTTTTTTTTTTTTTGGCAACATGAGCAGCAAACAGCAAAGCTTATGTTCAAAAGACTTCAGCAAAAGTCAGCCTCAGTGTTTAACCTAGCTCTCACCTGGAATGACTGATATTGTTTTCAAAGCTCGGAGAACTCTGAATGTTCTCAACGCTGAGACATTGCCCAGGTCCACAAACTCTGTCACATATCTGTAATAGGGGAGTTCACACACAAACACAATGACAGCACACAAATAACAGTTGGAGATACGAGGGGCCTAACACCTTACACCAACTACTTCTTACCTGGGATTACAGAAATAGTTTTCAAAGCTCTCAATACTCTGAAAGTTCGAAGAGCTGAAACATTGCCTAGGTTTACAAATTCTGTTACATACCTGTAGGATTAAATCACAGTTATTCAGAATTGAGGCAGAGCTTATATTATGTGGATCTTCAAAACCTCTGTGGCAATATTAGCAATCATACTTCAAAATTTACCTGTCTCTTCCGCACATCTCTCTTTTGTAATTACTTATTTTCATCAATTTTGCTTAAATCTCATTGGAATGAAACTCACGGATTTGTATTTGAACAGCTAATTAAGCTAATTATCTTATAATAGGACGGTGACATGAAATTAAAGGGATGGCTTCTATTCTGGTGATCAGAAAAATGTAGGACATGAAATTAGTGTCCTTCAGCATTAATTACACTAGCAGCTGACACTCCAATGCTGGCTTCTGCCACATTTTACTTCGATTTATGAGTACTAAAATGTGTGATACAGTATCTAAACTTCACAGGTTGCGGAAATTAAATACTTTAAATTAGATATATTTATTATAATAATATTTGCCACTAATTTCATGCCCTAAAAGCTTAAAAAGTTCTTGAACCACTTACGCCATTAAAATGACACTGAAGTCAAGCCAGTTCCATGGGTCTCGCAGAAAAGTGAAACCTTCTAAGCAGAAGCCCCTTGCAAGAATTTTGATAAGTGATTCAAAGGTATAAATTCCAGTGAAAGTGTACCTGAAAGGCATCAGAGTAGAAAGAATGGATTTTTGCATACTTATGTTTATGGATGGTGCCATTCTTTGTCACAGATGACTTGCAAGAAAAGAAAAAAAAAGATATTTAGAAATGAAAGGAGGAAATCATTAACTTGCTCTAAACACTTAAGAATGTAATCATTGTTCAGTAGATGAAATTTGAACCTTACATATTTATACTATTAATTTTCTAAAAGGTTGATTTAATCTCTGTTTTTGAGCTTGTAAATAATTTCAGACTCAATACATGATTTTGATATTTATATATACATTCTCTGGCACTCACTGGGTTGCCTCTTTGCTTGCATTCACAAATCAGGTAGATGTCAAAGTATTACAAAAAAATTTTTTTTTTCATGTCAAAATCAGAGAGATTTTTGAAAATAAGTTCTGGACAATAACTATACCCATGCCTATGACACAGGTTTATTTCATTAATAATATTTTAATATAAGAAAACACGCCCAGACTTATTCTTGAAGATGTGGAACATGATTAGCAATTTACCACATGTGGGAACAACCATTCATTAAAAAATATAGAATAGTCAGCAATAAGCCTTGTAGTGCAGGGACTTTCTGAGACCCACGTAGGTCTGTACGGACCTCCAGAATAGAAGACATCTGCCTACAGAACCTACTACTCTCCTTTCAGACTCTCAGCAACACTAACAAGCCATAGCCTCTGTTGAGCATACTGGGAAGGGGTGAACACTAGTGCAGTTTCTAAATGCAGCGTTCAAATTAAGATTCTTTACCACAGTGAAATAAATAAATAGAAATCAATAATAGCTATTGGAGAATGGCAGGGAATGAAAGAAACCACAAGGTATTACAACTAGCTTTTTTATGAGGAGCATTATTTCAAAGAAAAACAAAATATTTCAAAGGAAAAAGTCTCTAGTTTGTTAGAGAGCAAACATACACGTATAACCGTGAACAAGAAAGAGAAACAGAGATACTTTGTGGTTTCCTTACTTCTGTCAGCTCTTTGTTACTCCTTCATAGGTAAGGCCCTTTCTACAGACGTTTGAATTTCTTGTGGCTGGGTGTTGTTTGTGCTTGCCATGACTGGCACTTGTGAGTTCACAACAGTGAGCCAGATGAACGCCCCACTGTGCTAAGGTCATAGATACTCAAGCAACATATGGCTGGCCTCACCAATGACATGCAACAATTTTACAAGCACATTTGAAGTTTGTGAGCTCCTTTTCCAACTTACATCTGAGAGCAGCCAACGACAAGAACTCATGTTTGTAATTCACAGTAAAAGTTCAGATATGCCTCAGGCATAATTTTAAAGAACAAGGCACTATTCTTAAACCATTTAAATTATTCAAGAGGAAACCGGAAAGACACTGATGATCTCATGGAATCTGATTCTTCATTACCCTGCAAAAGCCCATTCTGGCATGCAGCTTTGTGTAAATGATTCTTGGATTCACACAGAAACAAATACGTAAATATTAAGACGTAAAAATGTTTCACTTACTCTACATTCTTTGTCCAGTCTGGAGGGTTACTCATGGTCATAAACACACAATTGGTCAAAATAGTGCACATGATAAGCATGCTGAATAATGTAGATTATAGTCAAGGCATGTAAGTCAAAAAAGTATGACAGTTTTATAACACAAATAATTAAAAATATTAAGTGCATAAAACTAGGTACAAATAACGTGACACTGTAAATAAAACCTGAAAATAAAGCTTTGCATATAATTTTAGCTATTTGAAATGGTATGCCATCTGGCAAACAATGCATTACTTTTATAATTATCGCAGACTGATGATTTAAATGAAACTTAAACACATCCTTAAGTCTGTAAAAATATGAAATGAGTACCCAAACATAATTACCCACTGAAGCCAGAGGGGTCATTCTTAAAAGATCTTTAGGCAGAGGTTGGTTATTTATGCCCAAGTTGTTCTGTGGACATGATTGAAATGTATTTGAAAATATTCTCCTTTATTCTGACCTGGATCTTTTATAGGACACCTACTCCCATGCTGAAAACACAATGCTGAAAAAGTGAGCCTGAAAAAGCAGCTCTTTACTCATGCCCTCTTGTTCTTGTTAAGTGAGTCTAGTCCATGAATAGTGCTACCGGTCTTGGTAAAAGTGTGACCTTAGATATGTTCAAATGCAATGGTTTGTTACTAATTTGGTCTTAGCTGCAGGGCTCAGTATGGGATCAGGTCTCCTTTTGTATATGAAGCCTGATATTTAAACTCTGACAGCTTTAGGTGGTTCAAGGTATGAATAAAGATCATACTGCAATTCACATGTGCTATAGCCGCTTTTCAAGTAGGATCAGCATATGTTTAGTGAGCACAGTACTCCCACATGGACATCATTTGTATATCCATATGAAAAGTATTATTTCAGTGATTAAATAGTTTTAAATGGCAATCCTTAAGTCAATGTTAAGAAAAAAGGATATGAATGTACCAAAATCTTGATAGCAATTTTTCTGATGGGATTAAAAGGAGTTAAAATGTACAAGGCAGATGTGGCACTGAATCGGAAAATTGCCTTCCCCTTATTCAATACTATGAAAGTCTGCAAGAAAGAAATACAGAATTGAAAATACAGTATTGACTACATAAATGACCTTACCTTCTTCTAAAGGATTCCATTCACCACCTGGGAAGCTGAAGTTCCATTCTACCTGTGGCAGGAAAATAACTGATTTCTATGAATACAGTGGTTTAAGCCTTCCACAGGCCATTCTCCAATTTGCTAAATTTCCCAGGATGTAGACTGAATTCTGATGTTACTGAAACTGGTGGGAATTATCAGCACCAATGTCAGTTTATCAATCAAAGCAAAATGTTGCATTTCATCACTAAAATATTTTCAATTTTATTTCTAATGAAGTCTTTGATTAAAGTCAGAATTTCAAACTCACCAAATACATTCGGCCTTGTAAGAAAACACAAACAAAAGCATAACAGCAATTCTAAAAAGGGCATTTCTAAACCCCAGTTTGTATTTGGAACAAATACTTGACAGAATTGTATACACATACATATGGTGACAAGGACAAAAAACTGTCACTGAACAATTAACTATAATTTTTAAATAATTTTGCTTTCATTTTAGATTTTTATATGCTATCAGTTATACACATCATCTAAAAATGTATCTGTCAAAAAATAAAAGTGATTAATGAATTTCCATCTGACACAATTCTGAGCAGTCTGAGACAAATGTAAGCCATAATTTTGCATCCTATTACAACAAATCTTTTCTTAAAAAAAAATGTTTTAATTTTTAACAATATGCTCTTATCTTTCCTGTATGTGAGCAACAAATTTATTTATTTACCATCTTTTCAAATTTGACCTGATAAGCCTACATTTTGTGTTCATTTCATTCTGTTCCTATTGGCATTCATCGCCTAAGTGTTTTCATTTTTATTCCAGGTATATTTTTGTGAAAGATTTACTTGCATCTTTGGTGCTGTTTGAAATTTCTTCAGGACATGACTATTCTTCATTTCTTTTACTCTTTGTCAATGGTAATGGCTCTGCTTTGTGCTACCATAATAGAGTCTTTGTTATGCTCTCAGCAGAACTATATAGTATCACTATTCTCCATGTTGGTTTCCATTCTCTATAAAAACTTGGCTGTGACCAGAAAAATGCTGACCTCTCTGTGGCCTTTACTGCCTATCTGGCCTATGAGCTGTGGGAGAGAAAGCAAACTTCTTTACAGTATAAAAGAAAACAGGCAAAGCAGCATTCCTGGTGCCTGTTCACAGAATAGCATCAAGCGTAGCATTGAGGATGACAGAGAATGGACTCAGACTCACTGGCATTTCTCTCTGCCCTACAGTCCTTCACCTAGCTAGAAATGTTAGAAAGATGTTGCCTCTCCCAAGGTCACTACTACAGCAGAGCCTGAAGGCAGATTACAATTCACATATGATTTTCTCTGCGTTGACAAGTTTATAATTAAGAGTAGATTCTGCTATAAACTGGAGGAGAGGTTGCTGATTCAAGTTCATCATTTAAGATGTCCATTTGGTTTTTGTTGAGCTCATTAGGCTGATACCTAACATAAATATAGATGTCACCTATGGTAACAGATTCTGTCAGTTACTAGCTACTCTCATAGATGAACAAGTCCATCAGTAGTCTGATTTTTTACACTTTTGTTCCAAAAAATCCGACTACTCTTTTGATCATTGGAGGTTACAAGGTATCCTTTGGTACTTATCAGGTTTTCTGATTCTTCATTTGTAGAAGACTTGTTTGGAAAACTTTATATCTAAACCTTATTCATCTAACTTTATTCCTGACAATTTTTGCAGCTGGTCAAGAAAAGGGCTTAGTGCACAAAATTATATTGTAAGAATGTGCATGGAACTGTTGATATAACCAAAAACTTATAAATTAAAATAACTTCTGGCAACACTCCTTCTCTGATCTTTCATTTTTAAAAATTTCCTTAATAATGTTAATATTTGTATTATCTACAACACTTTTTATTTAACTTTGGTACCTGTAAAGTCATGCAATTATGTATGGATTCTGCTTTGGTTTTTATGCCTATTACTGATGCCATAATCTTAAAACCAGCTTTGTGACCCAAAGGCAACCAGAAATGTAGCCACGAAACTGAGCACACTATTATCATTATTTTTTCCTAACAAAGCAAGTTTCTTTACAGTTTAAAAATACCGTCATTTTTTTATAGTTGCTTAACATAAAACTTCTTCAATGGCCCTCCAGAATGCTTTGAGCACTTATCAGAACAACTGTGTCCACTTCCTTCTCTGTTTCAGAGAGATGGGAAAAGATAATCCTAAGTACTTGTCCATAATACACCTTCTGTATTTTTAAATTTAGGGTTATTATCCACAGCTTCCTTTTCCTTCACTTTCCTTACCTACAGCAGGTCTATCTGGAACTGAGAGAACATCTTGATGCTGCTAAAGGAGCATACAGAAATAAGCAGATACAAAGTACAGAGGAGAACCTGCTCTTCCTGTCAGCTGTACTTTTTTTTTTCTATCTATGCAGGACATAAGGTATTTTTAACTCTTACCAGGCTGGACTATTTCACATCTTGGAGGAGCCTACAACTGATCCCAGCTACGGAGATATACTTGTTTGTTCCTTGTCTTTCTTTTAAATCATATAATGGTACTCTGTTTCCAGATTGTACACATCGTTGTTACAAGACCAAAACCTGAATATTGTACTGCAGACCCTTGACTTCTAAAGAGGTCAAGAGACAGGCTTTTTACTTGAATGGATCTGTTTGAACTAGCCTTTCTATCTCCAAGTCCCTGACTTGTGAATCATGTGAAAATGAGCACTTTGTATAACTGTGCGAATCAGAAGGGGAAATACACATCTAGGAGTTTGCATTCTTCATGGAGTACAACTATGTTATCAGTGGTCCAGTTGTTACAGCATCACAGGTGTAACTCAGGCACGTTACTTTTCTCTCACAACGCAGAGCTCTTTCTGTAGAAAAACTCTCCATTAATCTTCAGAACAAAACTGTCTTTTTTCTATTCCTTCCTCACAAACTGGCTTTTCTGTGATATCTGCCACAGGCTTTTAATTGACAACTGTGCAGCAGAGATCTATCATAACAATCCCAAGCACCTCAAGCAACAGGTTTCATTGTGGTAGTTTTATATGACCCAAGATTTACACAGTTTTTATATGTTACATATAGAGAAATATATATAATTTATACACACATATATAGATATAGCTGTATGACATACGTAGACATAACAGAAACAAAGAATATGGTTACAGGTCTTTATTTCACTAACTTGGATGGATGCTACCTGGTTTTCTACAACCACCTCCAATGCAAAACCGTGCTTGGAACAGCTTGTTTGTCATAGCCAGTCATACTGCTACATTGAAATTAGGAAAATGCAGTCATGTTCTCAAGTTCAGGCAAGCTCAAGGCAGTCATATCTTCCTTACAATGAAGTAAATAATGAGTAACTGCTATTTACAAGTTGAAGGAGTCACAATATAGAAGAGGTAAATCATTTCTGTTAAATGCGAGGACGTTTCTGTATATTTAATGGTTGATGGCTCTAACCATCATATTTTGTGATTAAACTTTTCCAGTAAGAAAATCACATGCTATTTTGTGCAAAAGATTCTTCACTCACTTTTTTATTGATATAATATGGGTCCAGGTCTTCCAAAGGTTCAGATACCATTCCTGGAGGTATGTCACCATAAATAAACGGCAGTGTCTTTCCTGCCTCCAAGTCACTGTTTGGTTTTGGACCATTTTCATCATCATCATCTGTGTGCTCTTGCTTGGGCTTTTTAGCTTTTTCTTCTGCAGAACGCTTTTCAATAGCTGTGAGAGAATCTCTAGTAAAATAGCGGAAGCTTTCAGGTCCTGGTGGTACCAGCAATGCTTGTGCCATGTTTTCATCCTGCAAATTTAATTACTTTTAGCCTCTTGCATAAGAATGACCTATAAAAGAAAATTAGACAGTTTAGGAAAACTAGACTTGTACTAACAGAAAAAAAAACAAAACAAAACAAAAACAAACCAACATTTGCTCAGAAACTGTTTTCAGGCCTGAAATAGAAGCAGCATACTTCAAGGCTGAATGAAAATTAAAAGCAACTGCTAAGAATTTATTTAGATATTTTATAAATTATTTTTCAGCATCTTCCTTCTAGTCTAAAATAAAAAAAGACACTGCTTCTGCCTATAAACACTGCTTTGCTTATGTCCTAAGACTCAAGTGTTTTAACAGTATATCTTCTTTTTTTCAGCAAGTATAAGTGTATATTCTATGAAGTCCTCTTGCAAATTGTAAACTTATATTTTACTAATGAATACATTTTATATTCCTGTATTTTTTCAAGTATCAGTAATCCAACTCTATGAACATAAAAACTTTCATTAAATTAAAAAATTAAAGTTTTGTACAATTAATGCTGTTTAAATGACAGCAACTGAATTATGGGAAGAACAAGCATAATTCTTGCTTACTGACAATTTACTGTGCTGACGGTTAATATTAGGTACCAAAGCATATTAGGTTGCACTTATTGACTGTGAGCTGTGAATCAAAACCACATGCTTTTTAAGTAAAAGGAAACAGGATGTACAATCAAGATTATGTGGGAAAATAATGCTGCTCCTGTTTTCTTGCAAGGCAAGTGTCACAATACTATTCCAAACTAAAACTATTTTGAAACCTAAGACTCTGGTTCTCTATGAATGCCTTTGGTGTCAGTGCTGGATGATATAGTCCCTGCTACTTTTCCCTGCTTTCTGCACTGAGGTCTCCACTGTACAACAGGTCTCTTTATGCAGCCCTGCAGTGCACTAGCTGAATGTAGTGTTCTTTTCTCTCTTCCAAGTCCTTCTGCAGCAGTACCACTTGCTTAAATTGAGGCACTGTACAATACACTGGAGAGGTCTGAATGGCTGGAGGGAAGGAATGGCAGAAAGGAAGGCCGATCTGGTTAAGGAATACTGTCACCAAGTAAAAAATGATAGCCTTATTAGTTGTCTACTTTGCAAAAGTTTGTGGTGTAGCGTAGTAATGGTTTTAATTATGAAAAACTGTTTTTAAGAGTGAGTTTCAGTGCCTGAAATGACTTCTAATTGTGTTTTCTGTACCTCAAGCCATGTACCCTTCCCTGTGTTACCTGATGAATGGTCCATAACTGTATTCTGGAGTTGCCACATTTTTTGATTTGAGACATAATATTGTATTTATTTGCATTCATTTAGTAGCCTTTCTCCTAAAGCTTCTTGCCTGTCTAGAGCAGTTGGTAGATCTCTCTCACACACCCACGGACACACATAATTGCTACAGTAATGATTTTTTGAAATAATGGATTCATTTTCAAATGACCCCCTGTATGAACGTAGAAATGGAGGGACATGTTAAAAAGTGCTTCAAGAATTTACAATATAAACCCAGAGGAAAGAAATGAAACTGCATATTCCTAAATCTGAATTACTAGTCCCATGTGTGGGTAAACCTGCTCCTGTGTCACCTCAAGTCTTTCTCTGTGCAGTGGGTTCACAGCACAGCATAGGTGTGTACAATCAGCACTGAGACCACTGAAATAATTTAGTCAGTAGATGATATCACCAAGCATCTAAGTAACACAAAGCCAGAACCATGGTACCTGACCATAAATTCATAAATAAAATATACTGTAATGCAGACATGGAGAAAGTTTTCCTCAAGGAAGAGCCTAGAGAACTATGAGTTACTGTAATGTGTAGAACCACAGAGATTCTGGAGGGACTGGCGGTACTGAAGCAGTATAAACTGAAAAATTAATTGTTAAATTAATTTTTCTCTAGCCAGAGACAGCAGCAGGTAATCTTACCACGTGTTGCTGTACTGAAACCTCTGCTGCTTATTTTTAGTCTGTACAAAATGGAAGCCTTCACTGATATGTGTTTTTTATTAATGTAACTCCCAACTAAAAGGATCCTAAACTCAAAATTGTCCTTTATTTGACGATTAAAAGCACATGCATTCTCTGGATTCAGTTCACACTCATTTGATTATTGCTTTTGTCCTTCCAGGATTAATAAACTAAGATGTCTGAGGTTTACCTTTAGCCTTTCTGAATAATTGATTATTTTATTCCACATTTTACAGGTCTGTGATTCAAATATCTGACCTATGTGCCTTCTCTGTGAAACTAGAAACTAGTCTTAAAAGGTGCACCCTTCTAGAGACATCAGTGGGTCTGTCTCATCACTATGGTTCGGTGCATTTGGTTAGACTGCATTTCATCCATTAACAGTTACAGCTATGAATGCTATAACAAAATACATTGTCCTTACTAGAAACCTATGTATTTCTATTGCTAGAAGTCCACAAAAGGGTCAATGAATGTCTAGGAAAAGTAATAGTAACAGAGTTGGGGTTTCACTGTATTTCTCAGTCACAAAACACTTTAAGAGTTTTCCTTGACAAGTTGGAAATGTTACTTGAAGTAGTATTTCCACTACTGTCTAGTGCAGGTATCTAATTCCTGGCAGCTGCTATTGCACAAGAAGGGTTTTCCCTATACTAAATATGCCACAAATGTTTCAATTCAGATTACAGAGCTTAAAAGAACAACACACAAATAGGTATTTCTACTATACTATTTCTGCTATGCATGCAGTACTTTAATAGAACAATGAAACAAAGGTAATTCTGCCCCCTGCACTGAGCCCCAAACAAGCTCTTAGAAAGCCCTGAACTATGAACTGCTCATTTGTTAGTGAAATTAAGGGCAAGACAGGGGAGGG
>NW_008625091.1:0-20183 GCF_000691845.1 Merops nubicus
TTTCCAACCATAGTGATTCTGTGAAATTTCTAAATCATTAAGCAGTATACCCTCAGGCTCCAAGGACTCTGACAACACACAGAAGACAGAAAGAGGAAGATAAGGCTAGGAGAATTCATAAATTTCTAGTGTGCTTTTAGAGAATTTGCAACACCATAACTTCCTGCACACCTAGCTAACCTAAAAAAAACCCAGAACTATATACATACAGATATATATGCACAGGCATCTTCCCTTTTGCATATTTTCAGTGGTTTTTCCTGCAGGTTTCTGCCAGCTCCCCATACTAGCAGGTCTAAAAGTCAAAGACCATCACCTACCACGCTTTCTTTTTTATATAATGATAAGCTGTCCAGGTGTTTAATCCTTATTTCTTAAGATACAGTCTATTCCTTATTTACCAGTAAATAAGGAAATCTTGCTCTCAAGAAAAAGCCCATCCTTATCTTTTTACAGGCTTGCATCTGTGTCCATCTAAAACATTCAACTATATAACCCTGGTTATATATAGCAAACCATTATGCATGCTCTGTGGATGGGAACTAGAGCAGAAGTTAGAATAGCTGCTTTCAAAGCATTAGTAGAACACCTCATCATTTGACTGCTTGCTGGTATGGATCCTTCTGTATGCAGCTTGTTTTGAGTGAGAATCATAAATCAGTAAGCTTAAAATAGCAACATACTTCACCTTTTCTTCAGATCTCCAAGTACTTTAAACCCTAGTAAACTCACTTGCTAGAAGCCTTGGTAAATAACACTTTGTTTTATAGAAAAAAAAAAAAATCAGCAACCTTACACAAGCTGTTGGAAGAAGTATCTCCCTCGGTTAAAGGAAAACTCTTCCCTCCTAGTCATCTGTTATACCATAAGTAATTGCTATAGGAACTGAGCCAACAGATTACCCTGCCATTATACTATACTCTTAAGAGTACTCAGCTCTTTCAGATGAGGACATGACTAAAGACGTGCAGAGACTAAATCTCACTCAGCAATGCAGGAAATCCTAGAAACTTCTTGAATCTTGATCAGATTACCTTCCATCAAAATGGCTGCCTAGTATAAACTGTATTGTCACAACCCAGGTGCTCTCACAGTATTCACCCTGAATTATTTTTCTGTAACTAGCCAAAAGTATCCAGTTTACCCAAGCCACTCTAGTGAGTGTTATAGTCTCCCTCAAGCCTGATAAGGCTTCATCTTCTTTCCGAGTTGTATTTTCCTTTACCTTTGTCAGTATAATAGAGTAAGCCACTCCAAATTAAACTGTACTTTCTGTGCAAAAGTCCTTCTGTGTACCTGCTAAAAGCCAGTGCAGGAATGTAGACAATCTGCACACCCTTAACTCTTTCGAACAAAAGGTATGAACTACTGTGTCAGGTCTGGCTGAGCTGATTTTCCATCGCAGCCTTCCTGGTGCAGGGCTCTTGTGTTGGGAGTCAGAAGGGTGTTGATAAAACCCATGTCGTGACTACCCCTGAGCAGTGCTCGCACAGCACCAAGGCTCTTTCTAACATTCCCCCCACAATGGGATGGGGGGGCAGGAGCTTGGGGGTAACATAACCAGGACAGCTGACCTGAACTGACCAAACGGGTATTCCATACCCTATGACCTCAGCTCAACTATAAAGCTGGTACAAAGGAGGAGGAGGGGAAGGCTACTCCTCAGTCATCCAGAGCAACCGCTATGCGTTTTGGAGCCCTGCTTCCCAGGGAAGGCCGGACATCGCCTGCTGGTGGGAAGTAGAGCATGAGCCTATGGGTTTTGCTCTTTGCTTCCACCCGCAGCACAACTTAAATTTTGCTTTCTAATTAAACAGCCCTTGTTTTTTTACTGACAAGGCTTCTGTCTCTACCTTATTCTCCCTTCCCCTTTTACTTTGCGGAGGAAGGAGAGGAAAGGGGGAGAGGGATAGAGCGGCTTGGTGGGCATCACTTGCTCAGCCAGGGTTAACCCACCACAACTACCTACAGAAACTTATATGTTATTGGATCATTACAAATGAATCATTCTATGATCCTGAATGGTTTGGTTCAGAGAAGTAGAAGTTATTTTGTTATATGGCTAAACTGCAGCTCCAAAGACAGCAAAGTAGTTCACATCAGAGTTCCGTGACGATGAGCAGCAAGTTCCTATACATCCAACTTACACAGCAGTTAAAATAAGGTAGATAGGTTGCCAGACTTCATTTTTGTCTGAAACTTTTTTTTTCTTTCCCTAAAAAATTAGTTCCTCTTCCACATTAAAATTAACAGGCATAAAAGTCACTGCTTTCTTTCTGCAGTTTAATTGTCCAACAGCTGGAGAAATTCCACATGGATCCCACTCCCTTGTCCCTTCAAGAGAGGTAAGTGCTTATAGTGCAGCATTTGGCAACTAACATGACATGTTAAGTGAGACTGCTTGGACAAAGTGCAGTCCAAATCAATATTTTTCTCTTTTTTAAAAAGCTTTCTTAGTTGAGATTAATGAAACATTAGTAATATTTCACATATTTCAGACAAATACTAAACACTAAAAAAAATGGAGGTTTGTTACTATATGTAATCATTTTTAATTGCAATGCTGTTAGAGGAAACCTGAATAACTTTCTGCAATGAAAAGTCCAGCTACCACATCTCATACATAGCAAAATCTCAGTTATCATAAAAAGTCACTGTTTCACCCAAATGCCAACATTTATATCTGACTTAAAGCAATTTACGTACCTTGTGCCTGCATTTAAGTACAACGCCATAGGCTCCTGAAACAAAGAAGAAAAGAGATAAACCATCTAAACACAGACCAAATAAAGAGTAAGATAAAACAGTCTTCAGTCAGCTCCTGGCTATAGAAATAATGTTGTTTCCAGTATTATTATCCAGAATTTGCACATACAGGTACTATAAAAAAAAAAGTCTGTGCACTGGAACAGTTTTATAAAAATTGCTTGAAAGTAAACACTTTTAAAATTATAAAATTACTTTAAGTATACTTGCAGAGAGGTTTGATAACGTGCATCTCTGTAGTACCACTAAAAAGAAATTAATAAACTTTAAAATCACAGCCAAACAAAAAAACCCCAAAACCGCCCCACCTCGCTTTCTTTTCTTTCATTTTCCAAACTTCTTCCATCTGAGAATGGACTTAGAAGGACCTGTAGAGAACTAACCAATGCATACAAGCAATATTTTACAAATGAAAATTTAATACCATTAATACCATTTGACTAAATCAAATCTTTACAAAATTCTAATTTTTTATTAAGGTACAACTTACCTTCACCTACAACCCCAAGGATCTCAAATTTATTCATCACATTACCGATGTTAGGAATCTTCATCAAGACAAATTCCTCTTACAGTGAGAACCACAAAACATGGCACAATGGGGAGTGTCCAAAGATTTTGCAAAAGGCAGTTGTGGAAAGGCTCTTGGGAAAATATTCCACCTTGAGCAACCGGACTTCTTGCACCCTTTCTTAATTTCTAGGCAGTCAATTGTTTCCTGGGGAAAGAAGAGAAAATAATGCAATTAGTACTTTGCTTTATGTCAGTAAGAACAGTGGTGTATATATGTATCATACACCAGTATTGTCTAACAATTATAACAGATAATTAATTTACTTCTACATTTTATCATATAGATGCAGCATGTCCAATGGACAGAATCTACTGAGAGCACAGGCAGGACTGAACAGCTGGCCTTGTAATCCCATATTTAGGATGTCTATTACATTAATAACTAGAGGTTATTTTCTACAAGACAGAAGCAAGCAAGTATGTTAAAAGGAACTACATCAGTGAGCAAAACCACACCTATAATCACTTACATTCTCATCTTGGTGTATACTGACAGCTAGGTATAAAAACAAATTCTATTTAGTCAGTTTATTATTTGTCCACCCTAACAATAAAAAGGATACAGTAGAAAGAACACTAATTAAAAGAAAAATATTCTTCCACTACTATTTACTGTGATTGTTTAAAAAAACAAAGGAAATTTGCTAGACTGATTAGCAATTAGATTTAGAAAGTTATTTCCATTATCAGCCTATTTAATGGAAGTATAACAGCAAAAAAATTCTCTCAAAGGTTTTTTGTCAGTGTTTCTCCAACACTGAAACTGTCAAATCAAACAACTATACATAGGGAAAAGAACAAAGTTTTTGGTATCTGTCTGTTTTAGTCTCACCACATCTCTCCTATAATCTTAGAAGTCTGGTAAAATAAACACATTAAATTTTCATTTTGCTAATTTTGCCTCTAATCTCAAGACATACATCCCACATTCAAAAATGAGAAAAAACAAATAGGTTCAACATGAATTGGAAATATGTAGTTTCCACAGTTCAGCGCTCCAAGAACAGGACTACTCATGAAGAACAAGATGGCAGGACAGAAGTGAGTTAATTTAACTAACTTACGGGTAATGGGGAAGTGTGACCTAATGATACTGGGTTCAGCTCACACCATTAAGAAGTCTTATTGCTATTTCACTCTAAGCTAGGAGTGCTTGCCAGAATCCCCTGTTGACTAAAGTCACACATAACAAACAGGATGACTCAAGTGTGGAGGGAAGTCACAATGACATTAGCCTCAACAAGACAAGGGGAGAGAATTTGGTGGTTTTTTAAAAAATTTATTTATTTTAGAAGAAACTTCAGTTATCAACCAAAATTTGGAAACAAACTCTGAAAATAAAGTAGTTACTTCCAAATTAAAGGAATGGTTAGGGTTTTGTTGTTTTGGTTTGTTTTTAAGAGTTACTTACTCCTTAATGGATTATTTAAGTGGTTTCATTTACTGGTTTAATTAATTTTTTAATCACTTGTGAATTGTATAAAATACTCTCTCCATTCTGTATACTCTCCTCCTATCTCATTTGGCATCTCCTTCTCACAAAAACCTTTGTGCTGTTTGTCCAGGCTTTCTGGTTACAGTAATGAACTGAAAAATCCGAGCTCCCAAAAAGCAGGAGCATCTGCTCAGTTGCAACATCAACAGGAGAACAGAGCCTGCACTGAGCTACTTTGGCTTTCTCCTGGCACTGGCTGGTGCCAGGCACACAGGCACAGCTGGCTGTCCCCAGGCTGCAGCTGAGTGACAGAAATACTGCTACAGAGACCTTGAAAGGACCATTAATGACACAAAGTAAGCAAGAAAACAGGTCAGTCACCATCAGAAGAGCAAAACAAGGAAAGGAACAGTGAGAAAATGTATGAACTATTTTCTATTAGCATTATTCAACAGCATCACCAAATACGCTACTTCATTTCCAAACATTATTAATTTATTTCTGGCAATTAATTTGTGATAACATCCGCTACTTATCTGCTAATGTTATTACACCATACACTGTCTCTCTGCCTTACAGTGTACACAATACTTTTTGGATCTATGACAAAACAGTGAAGAAGCTTATGAGATAAAGTATCAAAAACTCAACAAGAAATTTAGATACAGTTTACTCTGTTCCTCATTCACAATTTCTAAATTTCTCAAACTACTTAAAGCTATATAGACCTGCAGCTTGTGATCCACAACTTTTTGATTTTTAAGAGTTCTGCAAATGTATTCTGTACATATTCTATTTTTTCTTTTTTATTGGGAATAAAGGTTGAATTTGTAAGCAGCTAGTGTTACTTTCTGAAATTCAGTACTACACATCTTCCTCTCCATATCGATCATCCAGTCTTCCCTTTTCACTTCATTAAAAGTTAAGATACACAGAAAGCTGATCCAGTTGTTACACTGGTACTCCTGGATGCATGGCACCTAGAGGAGCATTCACATGTTATTCCCTAAAGGTAAGAGCCTGTCAACTCACTTACCAATGTTCATTCACCATTAGTGATACACTTGAGATGGTGCAAAGGACACTCCAAACCATCTCTCAAATTCTCCCTGAAGTGCATCATGACTGACAGCAACGGCAACATAGATGCACATACAGAGGCACTCCCAAAACAAAACTGCACTCAAGAGAACCACCTCTTCTGTGCTAGCTCCAGAGTCATCTTCATGCCCAATTCTGCGTGAAACTCTGGTTTCCACGTTATGAAAACCTAATCTTAAAATGGAGAGCTAATGAAGACATGGCAAGTGGCATACAGCAGTAGTATGGATTCATAACCAAACATTTTTTTTTGCCCCAGTTCTGCTACGTCCCCTGAAGCAGGGCAGTAACTCAAAATTCATTCTCTCCTGTAACATTACTGACCTCAGACTAGCTAGACCCATATAATCCCTATATAAGATGCATATAATTTTTTGAGACCTTTGCCTTCAAAAGCTACTGGAAGATTGAAAGGAATTTGCTAAAAATACTTGCTCAGTGGCAGCACCCACTGAACTTGCTGCAGTTTCTCTGCTTTTCAAAAGGCACTGGCCTTTTTAAGACTGTTTTTAAGATCACCAATTCCTGCAGGGAAGCTGGTAACATGATCCAAACTCCGTCAACGACAGGCTTGTGAGTGAAAGTGAGTAACTAATAATAAAAATAAATAAAAAAAAAATCTAGACATTTTAACAACAACAACAAAAAAATCAGTAAAGTTACCCATAGCAAGAATTACATTATTCTGTAACTTAGTGAAGACCAGCTGCATTCTTTCAAAGTGAACACTGGAAATAGCAAGGAAAGCCTTATTAATAGCAACTACAATTTCTTCCTTTGCACTGAGTACCATATAGGTCTGTTTTAATAAGTTGCCTGCTGGCTAGAATGATAACCCTTGCAGAAGGGAAAATAAGGCCATTCTTTATGAGAGGTTCTCAGTAGGGAAATAGCAGTCATTCGCCTAACATCCCTTTCTGAGGCAGCCCAATTCACAGCACATCAGCAACTAAGGAATTAAACCAACAGATCTCTGAGATGATCTCAGTGTTACCATGGCATTCTACAAAATACAGACCCGATTCAGCAAAATGAAACGTCATGAAATGAACAAGAACAGATTAGTTTTACTTAATACAAACCTATAACAGTGTGAGATTTTAATACAAATGTTTTTAATTTTTTAATTAATTAAAATTTGCAATTATATATAACCTTTATATGCTAAACCCCAGAAGTGTATAAACATTCTGAGAATGAACACACAGACTACTACAGCATTACGGTACTTGATCATTTGCATTGAAATTAAAACAATGGGGAAAACCCCTATCTCCTCCCCAGTTGTTTCTCCCTTTATGACCATTAAGAATTCAAGAGCATCACCTAAAAGCATTCAACTTAACCATTCACTCCAAAGCCTCAATCCTAAATAAAAGTGCTATTCATTATTTCATAATCATCGATAGCCACGTAAGAAGAGGGGGAAGAGCTTTTTACGTAGCTACATTTTAATAGAGGCATTTAGTGAGAATTATAAAAAAAACTTGAGGTAGACATCTGCCTTCACAAAATTTGAGGAAATAGAACTGTTCTGGAAACACACACCTAGATTTGTATATCCATACACTATCAAGTATAGAGTTTATTTCATGTATCAAGGCAGACAGATTGCAATTTGTACCCTGCTGAAGTCAGTTACAAACTACTAATTGACTTCAATGTCATCCATTAGCTTTTAAACAATCTTCTTGACAGTAGGTAATACACCCCTCTTGCTCTCCTAAAACAAGAGGTAAAGTTAATATTTTTATTTACGTATTACTTTTACGACCTAAGAAGAGACAAGTAAGAATTTCTAGAGAACAGATACATTATTGTCTGTTCACTAACAAAACAGCAGGTCAGTAAACAGATGTAAAGAACTTATACCAGGTGTCTGCCTTTGATGGTTACCCATTAATCCAAACCTTGGCACATCTTCTGTCATACAAGGTATGCTCATGAAAGGAAGCATTAACCACCTCTATTAGTCTTGATGTATCACTACTACATGACCTTTCCTCCTCCTCCCCTTTATACCTTCAGTTCTATTACTTGAGATTTATCATGAAAACCCAAGTTAGAGTTATAAGCATGGGATTCAGCATTACAGCAGAGTATACAAGTGACAGGGTTAAGAAAATAGCTGCAAATTTTGTTGGGATTTATTGACTCAGAAGAATGCACTATGTCTATTATGAGGAATATTTGGAAGGACAAATTCAGTATTTGAACAGCTGTGAGGAGGATGGTAGTAGTAATATTTTGACTTTAAGAATGGAGAGAAAAAGAACCTAAACGAACAATCATATTGCTAGTGAAGTTTTGTCAGTCTCATGCCTGCATTTGGAAAAAAGCAACCACTTTTTTTTTTTTCATTCTGTGGAGGGAGAGCAAACTTTCTAATGGAAAAAGGTTCCAGAGGAAGCACCATCAAGATTTCATAATGTGAAGAAATGCACAATGTAGAAGTTGAAAAGACTGAAGAAGAGATAAAAAGCAAAAAGAACTTGTTATTAAGCAAGCCATTTTCATGTTCTAGTCTTCAATCTATCCTCCTCTGCTCATAAAAGAAAAATTAGGAATGAAAAGAACAGCTGGTGAAAATAAATGCAAAATTTAGAAAACTGTCAAATTTGAACAAATTACGTAAAAGCAAAACACCAAGGTTGCTTGCACAAGCTCACAGGTTTTAAAATGCAGCTCTAGCAGGCTTTTATTGACATTGCTAGTATCATCAGTGGAACTTGACTTCACTGTTGCTGATTTTCAGAGGAGCTGTTTTGCTTTCTTTTTTTTATTTTTTAATAGCTGTTGAGATACTGAAACCTGCACACTCATCTGAATAAGCTGCACATCAAGGAAGTCGCTGTCATTGTCATGTAACTGGCCTAAAAGGCACCACGCCTCCATGGCGGCAGAGACCAGGTAAGGAGGAAAGAAACTTAACAAAACTCCCATGCCACAGCAAGCACACAACTAGGATAAGGGTTGAATTAGCTCCCAACTATGAAAAGATACCCATTTAGTTAAATTCCTAAAGGAAAACTGAGCTTGATGATCAGGCCACCAATAACAATTTGATTTGGTTTACCTTGTTCTCTCAGTGCTCTTCCTTTTGCATGCAAGTACAGATTCAAAAATAAATTCAGCTCATCCTGGATATATGAACTAAATTCACTTCTCATACTTCAAACACAGGATTTATGAGCTTCTCTAACAGCTGTGGCCAACTCAAAAAGAGTGGGTGCTTAACAAGATACTTCCAAGACCACAATGACAAATAAGCAGACTGATTATCAAAGCCTTGAGCACAAAAGCAGCTCCCATGAGTCATAACAGAAGGACAGGAAAGAATGTTGCTTCCATTTTAGTCTTCCTCTCTGATAAGAACCTTAATAAATATATCTGTTGTGGGTGTGACAGCTTCTTACGCAGTTTATGCTGGTCCTTACGCATGCTGGGCGGTCTTTACCATACGTGTAGCAGCTTGGAAGAAAAACAACCAGTGTTCAGAGGATAATGCTCTCAACAGCAACATCTTAAATCCAAAGCCTTTGCAGTTTCATCTGGCAAAGGAAGCCTAACACTTAGGCGTTCCCTCCTATCGAATAGAAGTGCCCAACATTTGTAGTGGAAGTAAAAGCACGCTGCTGCTAACCAAGATGTCATTATGAAAAGGGAGGCAAGGAATTTTTTTTTTTAAATAAAAGGTTGTCTTATTTCATAACAGGCTGTCTTCCTGTGGGAGACGTTAATATGTGTTTACCTGACACAATATTGGTAGCAGTCTCCTTAAAAGTTGTTTGGTTTTAATTTCCCTCTCCCTTCTCAGATCACCAGTCTCCAGTAATATCCTATACTCATTTTGCTTACCATGTTGCTATTTAGTCCTGTATTATCTATGACAATCTGCCATGGACTTTAAATCTCCGGGTTATAAAATAACATTAAAGGCATAGCTTTTCCAACTTTAATAATTACCAAAAAAAAGCTGCTACTTTAAAAGACTTACACATTAGGACTCACTTTGTGACTCAATTCCCACATTTGTGTTTGAAGATGCATGCTTAGAATAGTTAAAAAAAAAAGTGTTGAGCATAAAAGTCTTTCTACTTCACCACAGAAAAAAAAAAAAAAAAAGGCACATTCAAAGTGCAGAGGGAGTTCCTGTCCAAGAAAAGTACAATGTGTTATCTTTAGGGGAACACATTAGAAGTACTGAGCAGCCATCAATTGAAGGGCTGCTGTAAAGTTTCAACTCAGCAGGGTATCAGTGGAAAGAAAAGGCTTCTCAAGTTCTTCCATCATGCTCTTTGGTTCCTCTGGCTGCCCACTGTCAAAAAGAGGCGCTGCCAGGTTCCTTTCTGGAATGGTGGGAAGCACTAACTGTGCACCAGCAATCCTGCACCACCATGCTGTCAGCAGACAAAACAGATGCAGAAGACCTAGCCACTTAGAAAAAATGTCCTCTGATGCATTCCTCACTGGATCAGACACCAAATCTTTCATAAGTGCACACACAAGGCCTACTGGTGACTTAAAGAGACTGTCTCTTAATAATAAAAGACCAAAATTCTTTTCATCTGGCAAACTTTCTCCCTCCTACCAACCCAGTTTTATCCTCATTGTTCTAAAAATATCTCCCATTCACATTCTAAAAGTCAGATGTCCCTCTCTGCACTGGCTTTAGCTGGGATGGAGCTTTTTCACAAGAGAACAGAAAAGTAAAGGTGAATATAAAGTATTTATAAATAGCAAATAATTGCTGAAACTAAATTCTGTGGGCATTCTGATGCTGATCAAAATAACCACAATGCCTAGTCTTCCTTATAATCCTCAAACATATCATTAAATACATATTACTGGTTCACTATCTGAACTAAAAAGAAAAAAAACCAAGAAATCATTTTTTCCTTTTAAAGGACATACGAAAGATACAGAACAAACAGAACTAGGAGGAGGGAGCCCCCCAAATTGAATACTGAATTAATAAGAAAATACAATACATAGAAATGAACAGAATTATATTCCAATTACACTATAAAAGTTATTTATTGTTTTTTCTTCATGCACTTTCCAGGCAAATAGTCAGGGGCATTTTATTTAAATAACATCGATCCTTCTTTTACAATGTTAACCTTGCACAGAATGCCATCAAAAGTTTTCAATGCAGGACAGAAAGAAGCCACTCAATTACTAACTGTCCTAACACTCAAAGACAGGTTATTTCAAGACTAAATTTACATTAGTATGCAACCACATGTACATGCAATATATTTAAAGAAACAACTCAAAGTCTTTTCATTATTGGCTCTTCCTTCACAAAAGTCATTTTGAGTGATTAAACCACATAGTGAGCAAATGGTGTACAATGGCGATTTTGGGGAGGATTCTTAAGGGTCTTTTTGTTTTGTTTGGGTTTGCATGTTTTTTTCCACCCTCTCTTTAATTAGAAGACGACTCCCTCGAGGCAGATTGCTTCACAAAGCCCAAAAAAACTGAAACCCACAGAAACATCTGTCCATACAAGGTTTCATCTTAATTTGAAGATATTGGTAATATCTCAATGTGTCAAAGTCTACTACAAGACATTTGCTCCAGTTTTACAGATTTCAGACATAAGAGCAAGTACAATAAATACTGAAAATATTTGAATGTGCTTAATTTAATACTTCATAGTTTTTTTTTTATTATATATAAATGTTTATTACCAGAGTAACTGAACACTAAACGTGTTTAAACAAAAGGTGAATGTTGCCACACTTTCTAGTTGAAAAAAAAAAACTGCTAAACTTACACAGGTGAATAAATCAAGTGAAACCCAAGTCAAGGAGACTAATCTCCAAATGGCTCAGACTGTACTATAAACTTATGAATGTTATAATAAGCTGAAGTTCAAATCAGTAAAAAAAAGTATACATTCCAGCTAAAATAAAAAAAAAAAAGGGGGAAAAAAATTCCAACAATTCTTCTCAATTAACATGAGCTTTCTTGAAACAGAGGATGAAAGCTTACGAGTATTCTGGAATACAGCCCCAGAGACACAGCAGTAGCAACATATTCGGTACCAAGGGAAATTCTAGTGAGGGCTCTGAACATTAAACTGAAACCCCTGAAACAAACTTTGTATTCAGTGCAAATCCACTGCAGAGAAAATACAGCAACAGAGCAATCAACTTCTGCTCTTACAAAAGATGTCACCACATTGAACCACCTAGAACACCTTCAGCTAGGGGAACTTCAGTCTGTTACATAAATTACTGCAAACCTATTTGGAAGGTGCGTTAAGGTGACCAAGTCAATTTGTAAAACGTGTAAAGAGCTTTCCAGCGGAGGAGGTAAAAAAATTACTAATTGAATTTAGTGATCTCATCTAAAAGCAGCAAAATTCAACTTGAAAGTAGTCAGGCAAAAGCAACGAAGACCAGAATATTACCTTTTACACAACATTATATGCTTTATCTCCACCACTAACTCCATCAGTGAATGGATACTAACAAAGAGGTCATCTGTATACAGAAAAAACCCAACACCCAAGGGAAACACACCCACAGGAAGCCTGCCCTAGAGGAGGCCTGTGGACCCATGGAAAGAGAAGCCCATGCTGAAGCAGGTTTGCTGGCAAGACTTGTGCACTGGAGAAGTCTGTTCTTGAAGGACTACACACTCTGGAAAAGATCTATGCTGGAGAACAGGAAGACTGTGAAGAGTCCTCCCCCTTGAGGAGGAAGGAACAGCACAAACTGTGTGTGATGAACTGACTGCAACTCCCATTTCCCATCCCCCTGCACTACTGTCGGGGTGGGGAGGTGGGGGGAAGGTAGAGAAATTGCAAATGAGGTTGAGCCCAGGAAGAAGGGAGGGGTGGGGGAAAGGTGTCTTAAGATTTGATTTTATTTCTCATTATCCTACTCTGATTTGAATGGTAATAAATTAATTTTCCCCAAGTCAAGTCTGTTTGCCCATGATGGTAACTGATGAGTGATCTCAACCTGTCCTTATCTCAACCCATGAGCCTTTTGTCCTATTTACTCTCCCCTCTCTAGATGAGATGAGGGAGTGACATAATGGCTTTGTTGGTCATCTGGCAGATAGCCAGGGTCAACCCACCACAGAAGTCTAATTGCAAAGACTTTTAATCACTTACTATGTTCAATTTTCCTGTTTATTTCAACTGTTAGATGCATTCTTGGGTCTCATCTTTAATTAGATACTAAGCTCTTTGATAAGAAAACTTTTTTGCTATGTTGAAGGCCTCTGGGTGTTGTTATAAAATAACATATAAAGATGTAATGTTTGAAACCCTGCTGTGGTACTGGTTCTTTGCATTAAAAGAATTGCTGTGGTAAAATATGAGTCTTGAGGTAAATGAAAGTCTCATCAGATGACTCAGGAAAAAACTTGAAAAAACATTAGGAGGCAATTTGACTCATCTCTGGAAACAGGATGTGGTAATAATTTTACTTTTTAATAAGAATAAACAGCACCATTTCAACGCCAGCCTCTGTAATGACTTTAATAAATAAAATGAAGCTTCTCTTGCTATTTTAGCCTAGTGGTTTCTATTTAACAGTTAAAGAAAAAAAAAAAAAAATTACATCGCTCATAAGATGAGAACTACCCTCATAATTAGAAGTATGAATGTTCAGGTAAACTTTCTTAACACAAATGCAGCCTGTATTTGTTCTATACCTTCATCAATTACCATCAATATACTGGCAAAACAGACATAACCAACAAACCCTGCTTAACTAGTATTTTTGCCCAAAAGTTTAGTATTTAAAGTAAAAGCCCACTGAAAGACTGTCACAGCTCTAGTCAATGTTGTTATTCTGGCAAAAATATCTCAAAAATAAATAGAAGAGTATTCTACTGAAAGTCATGAACTACCTCAAAAAAAAAAAAAAAAAAAAAGAAAGTAGTATTTGCAAGTTAGTCACTATAACCTAAACTGAAGAACCATCCAGATTAAGTTTAAATGTAACTATGAAATCAAAGGTGCATGAAGACTACTTCATAAGTACCTATAGAGCTTCTCTCTGGTATGCTGACAACTTGCACAGGAGAACCTCATGGCAGCAAAAGCATGTCTGGATATGTAAGTGACCCAACAGAGGACCTGAAAAACAGGTCTTGAGAAAAAGGAGATGCATCTAAACAGTAAACAATGTTGGCAGGCCTATCAAAGGAAAGCTAATAAAAAAAGCTCACAATCCTGATTTTCATCCTTCATGTGGTTCTATATCCTTTGAGTCTTCTACGTTTAATTATAAAGTTGGGTAAGGTAGGGGGAGGAGAAGGGAAAAAGGAGGGAAGGCAATGCCCCTGGCGATGGGAAAGAAGGGTGGGTGAATGAGGAAGGGAAGCTGCTCCAGGTAGTCCCAGAAGAACATACTAAAAGGCTGGCATATGGGGAAGTTCTGGAATGAAGAAAATAGGAAAACAAAAATCTAAGAAGATGCTTCAGGCACGAGCCATGAGTTCATTCATCATGAGCTTGAGGTTTATATTAGCTTACAAAAAAAAAAAAAAAAAAAAGTACTTGCAGTACCCAAAAGCCAATATTTGCATAACTGAATTTCCTGTTTCTAACATATCTGCTTACTTCTTGTACAAACAGTCTTCCAATATTAAGGGAAAAAGAAGTGATTTGAGAGATCTGAACTCAAAAGAAGTCTACTCTCAGGAAATTATTATTAATTTCCTGTGAAAGACAAGTTAAAAACCTTAAGAAAACAAGGGCTGCCAAGAGTGTATGGCATACCTTGTCTCAGGGGACTAAAAAGAACTTCCCAAAGTTCAGTTACACCTAGTGACAGAGGCTGCTAGAGAGCTTCCAAGGTGAAAGATTCTTCAAATCAAGAAAATTAAACAGGTGTCTCTTGCTTCGAGTAGGCAAGCTGTAGAAAACCATCTAAATATAATAATAAGCCTAAATATTGGGCATCAAGAAACTAGAACTGAATGGGTGCATATTGAAACATCTCATCATCCACCACAGGCAGTAACCACAAAGCAACAGCAGCACGCTGACCTACAGCCAAATCCAGCACACACAACTAAAGCCACTGCCCAACAGCCAGGGACACAACATGTACGATTACAGTTTTAACTGCACCATGTGATTTCTTTCCACTGACATTCTCTTTGTGCCTTCCTAACATTGGAAGAATAATCACCACTTGTCTTTGTAAGCCAGGTAGAACAGGGGAAATGCTATTTACTCAGACAAAAAGTCAGAAATAATTCTTTTGGTCTCTTTTGGATCATTCCACTTTCTTTGCTGCTGAGGCTGCATACTAAACTAACTTAAATGCAAGTTTAAGTGCACTCTTGTGGTGCTAGATATGCATTTCCTATACCCATCTACTCCTATCTAATAAAAAACCAACCCAACCAAACCCACCAAAAGATCAACACACAGTTAAATACCTACCAAAAATACCTACTGCTAGAGGTATTTTTTTAATGTATAGGAGACATCCCTCCCACCCTCAATGAACAGAACTAAAAGACAATCAAGTTATGTAAGGGCCTCCATCCTGAGCTAAAATTTCAAACATGAATGTTAAATGCATTTCACAGTGAATCTGCATCCGTTTTCCAACTGATCAAAACACTGAGTATTTTAGAATAACTCCATTTCTCTGCTTTCATGCTCAGATTTTAAAAGCAAAATACTTTCAAGACAATTTGCACAACAGCATTTTGCAACATAACATGGCTAAAGTACTTTTCCCACTGTAAAGTATTTACTAGACTGCAGTAATTCTCTTAGCACTTTTAAAGCTTGAAACACACCTTCTGCTGAATGCTATGAGTCAGTTTTAATGACAATGTTCTATTGCTCTATAGCTTATGCAAGAGAATGCATTTGCATTAAGTACCCAACTTTAGCAGCCACCTTCTCTTCTCCATTGTTAATACTGAATAATGGTAAAAAAATAAGCTATATTCCTTGACTGCTTTCGTTTTGTTTCAAAAAGAATAAATCTAATTAGCTGCCTGTAACACAAAATGAGCATAAAATTTGTTATTGTCACCTAATGGATATGTACCTTTTTTTCCCAGAAAGCCAGTATACAGTCTAAATATAAACAGTAACAACAGTTTTCATGTTTAGTCAAATTTCGAAATTTTAGTCAAATGTTACCTGATTAGTGCTATTATTTCCCCTTAACCTGCTTGCAGGAGAATTTACAACAATATCTTTAAATTACTTCATCTGGATGAAAAATAACAGTTAACTTCACAAGGAAGAGAATAAAAAAAGTCTAACATGCTAATTCAAAGGAGAAAAAAAAAAAGAGCGAGTAAAAATTATCAACTAGTTTATAGATCAACTTTTGAAGACTGTCACTGCTGTCATTGAGAGGAACATGCAATAGTTTTGCTTTTTTCAAGAAATTCAACAAGAAAAAGTTAAAATGCAGTGTCTTTCATCATTGTCCTTCAGTCCAAACAATGGTTCAATCTAAATATGCTTTCATTTGCTTTGTCCCCTCGTTTAAAAGCCACCCAACCCCACACCTCCCTAGAATAATATATTAAAAAAAAAAAAAAAAAAAAAGGCAGGCCCAACATGAGTATAACTGAAAACATGATTACACTTCAATAAAAGCTTCACCAAGTCAGGGTTTGGCCAGTTTGTTCCTAGCAATATGACTGGCAAGTTTTGTAACTGGTTCTCATGCAAACCAATGACTAAAATCCCCTGTAAACACATCCACAATTCATTATACAGACCTACAAAGTTAATGGTTTTTTTTTTACCTCTACGTACATACATATATATATATATATCTACACACACACAGAGAAATGTACATGTGTATGCACCTACTTTCAATGACGGGCAGATTCTTTCTTCCAGTAAATGTGTTTTCCTGGAACTTCAGCTAAATAATCACTTTTCTTCACGAAAAATGAAAATCAATAAATTGGATTACCTCCTCTACTCTCTCCAGTTTCTAGAAATGAATCATACATAAGCCAAAAGCTTCCTCAAAATCAAAACTTTATTTTGAGCACTTCTAAAGAGACCTCAAGTTGTCCAAGCAAGAAAAAGACAATTTATTTAATATTTTTTAGTATAAGTTCACAAGTTGAACTCTACAAGAATGAAGAGCCAAGTCTGATATTTCCTCTATGGTTGGAAGATCTGCTATAAAAGGCTAGGCCACTAGAGTAATAAACAACACTTTCAGTGCAGAAAAAGCACCAAGTAAACCAAGAGAAAACCAGATCTCATGCACACCTGTGGACGGGAAGACAGAAATGCTTTCTGAAAGATGTACATAGAAAACACTTGTAAAATAAAGCCACACTTTGAACTGAAGAAATCAAACATTTACAAATCGGTAAAGATGGCAGCTTATGAATTAACAAAAGGAACTGCACCTGCATGAGGATATCTGAGATATGCATATAACACCATGATCTGCTAGAACCTGAGTAGCAGGTAAGAGATTTGCCCAGCATATTGGAAAAAAATATTCACTTTAAAGAATACAACTGTAAGGAAAATGTTAACTGTCTCCAGCACTAAAAGAGGCAATTCCTCAAAATATGAAGTCTGTCATTATTGCCTTGAGATGTGAAAGCAGATTATGCTGCCATTTTTTATCAATTTGCAATTAAAAACAGGGACGCAAAATGTAATACCATTCTCATCTTGTTTGGGGGTGTGAGGAGGAGGCACCAGCCCTTTTCTTTTACTTATGTAAAAGCAAGCCGCCTTTTTTTTTTCTTGCCTTAGAACTTCTCCTTATAGTACTTGAATCTGCTCCAATAATAAGCTCTCAATTCACTTTAGAAATATATTCTAGCTCTTGAAGTTCAATTAATTGGGGGTGAGGGGGGAGGAATCCATCAGCACATTTTCCAACTATTAGACTCATTTCTTGGCAAGCTGAGAACTTGGCCAACTGAGAACTTAAATAATTTTGTACCCTTAGATCCAGCGGTGGTGAAATGCAATGATCTTACTTCTAATTCAGCCTGTAAACAGCAGTAGCAGCTAAGTAACACTAGAAATAGAACATGGAAGCTGTTTCACTCCAGGCATGCTCAAAGACTTTCCAGCACACATTAACACATGCATCCATCACACAAGTAAAAGGTTAGCGAAATATTTAATCTGAGATACAAGGGTATTCATGCTGCAAACAAAGGCAACTATTTTAAGTTTGCCGAAAGAAGCACTGATGGATTTTTTTTAAATAAGGTTATGTTAATTTGTGCACAGTATACGGTTTTATTAAAATTAAAAACTGTCTGAAGCATGTCTCCTGTGAGGACAGGCAGAGGGAGCTGGAGTTGTTCAGCCTGGAGAAGGCTCAGGGGAGACCTTATGTCAGCACTTCAGTACTTAAAGGGGGCCTAGAAGACAAATAGGGAAGGACTTTTTATCTGGGAGCACAGCAAAAGGATGAGGGGCAATGGTTTTAAACTGAAAAGTGGGTAGGCTTCATATTAGATATCAGGACGAAATTCTTTACTGTGAGTGTGGTGACACACTGGAACAGGTTGCTCAAAGATGCCTTGGATGTCCCATCCCTAGAAGTGTTCAAGGCCAGGTTGGATGAGGCCTTGAGCAACCTGGTCTAGCAGAAAGTGTCCATGCCCATGTCAGGGAGGTTGGATCTAGATGATTTTCAGAGGTCACTTCCAACCAAAACCATTCCATGATATGAGTCTATGAATGTCACATTTCATCATTACGAAGACAAATATTTGAACCTAAAAGCCTGAAGCAAGGACATCTTGCAATACTTGATTCCAAAAGCAGAAGTAAAAGATTTCTTATTTTTGATGGCACAGGGCATTTAAAAACCAGGTGAAAATAGTTTGCATCCTCTTGTTTTATATGAGAAAAGAGAAATCCCCTCTCCAGACACAGTTCACAAAAGCTCTCCTCAAGGCTGTTTGTAAACTTGTGTCCACCTCCTCGGTAACCACGCTGAAATGAATGTTTAGTAAAAATAAAAAGGAGAAATAGTATTTAAACCTGTCTCAAGCATCCAATTGAAGTGGAAACCATTAACTTTCAAAGTTCAAGAATTTAAGAGACTAAAAATTTATGCATAATAGAACACTTATTTTACTTGTAACAGAAGTATTGTCAAGTGCTCACTAAGCAAATGTAATTCATAAAAAACCCAGCTCATTTAATCAATGTCTTTTTAGCAGTTCTTTGCCTGATTTAAATTTATCCAGCTTAGTTTATGGAAACTGTTTGGGCACAGAATGTGCCAGTTTGAATTTACCAAGGAGAATGTGTTTTTAATACTTAAAGCCTAATTTATTTTCATTTCTAATCTAATTATTTAAAAATAAGTTTGGGGATGGTGGATTTTCACTAAACTTAAAAAAAAATCCAAACCCCAATAACAATTATACAGTATTTAAAGGTATCAAGAGTATTTTAAAGAAAATCTACTTCCATTAGAAGTCAAATCTGTTTAGTACCGAAAATATACCTTATAGTAAGATTATATAAAATTCCTAGGAAAAGTCTACCAACCCAAGCCACCAAAATACAAGCATTGGTCAGTGGGGTTCTGTTCTATTTCATTATCTTCATTAACAAGCTACCTATTGACAAGATTAAGGAACCCAGCACCCACATCCCACCAAAGTATATGGCCATGTTCATCTCACAATACCATTTCTCCTCAATCCCAGAACTTCAAGTACAAATAAGAAAAAAAACTTTTTTTTTTTTTTAGATCTAATCCAAGTCACTTTGAGGTGATAAATATTTTTCACCCTCAAGAAATTTTCTCCTAAAGTGTTATAGCAACTTTGCACATAACTGACAAGAGACCACTGAGAACTGAAGAACAAGAACCACGACTAGAGGTTCTAATGACTATTAAATTCCACACAAAAATGAAGCCAAAACCTTGACAAGCCTTCAGTTAACACCAACCAATTAACTTCCACATAGTGACGAGATAAGAGGAAGTAAGAGTACAAGGCTCTAGTCCTCTCCACTGCCACCTTCACTAGACATCCAGGGTCTCAGTCCCAATATCTTACTAGGGCTCTAACCTCCTTAATAAGAGATTTGCTGCAGTAAAGAAAATGAGCTTCAGACACCTAGCTCAGAGGAGCTGTACAATCTTATTATTCCCCCAAGTAAGTTACTTGAAAAGTTAAATATAAACAGAGGTTTTGGGTGGTGGGAGTACAACAGTAGTAAGAGTTTTACAGCACCTTTAGACACTGTCCAAGCTAATCTCATGTCACCAGGGCACGACAGATAACAATTCATCATTTCAGTAAGATGGCCATTATCATAGAATCCTTTAGGTTAGAA
>NW_008625092.1:0-40685 GCF_000691845.1 Merops nubicus
TGCCCGGCAGGCGCCTGAGTGATGCTCTCTCGCTCTCTCTCCCTTGCGTGCTCGCCCGGGCTTTGACCGAGCAGGGCAGCGTCCTGTCCCCTCGACAGCTCTGCCTCTGTGCAGCAACTCGGTCGCCCTTCGTGCGTTTCCTTTCCCTCCTCCCTCTGTTCCCCCCTCTCCCCCGGCGCGGGGCTCTCCCGGGTCGCCCCTCGGGGGCAGTGCATGGGAGGCCGGGGCGCGATTGCCCTGGTCCAGCGCTCGGGGCTCTGTCACATCCCCGGAGGTAAGAGGATGATCTCATTGCTCGTCATATATTTACTCCCCCCCTTTCTCCTCTCTTCTCAACTTCGGTTCTTTGAGCATGACGGGAAGGAGCGATCTTATCTGGGCAGAGCCCTGCAGTGATGGTGCCGGGGAGGGTGTGGGCTCGGAGCACCCGCCTGCCGAGCCGGGCCGCTCTCCCTGCCGCTCGCCTGCGATGTGGAAACCTCCAGCTGCAGCTTGGCGGAGAGCGGGGTGCGATGGGCACCGCTCACACGGGCCGCTTGCGGAGGCACAGGTTCTGGAGAGGGCTGGTTTGGGAAGCCTGCGCCTCGGGGGTTGTGTCCGAGCTTAGTTGTAACCGGGGCTGGTTATTTACTGAAGCAAAGGGTCTTTGAATGGATAACTTGACTATAAATGAATGTTAAACTGTAACTAACGCCGACGTATTTGCAGTTTTTAGCACATCTAAAAGTCCAGGTAGGCATTGATGTGCTGCTGGCTTAACACAGACTTAAATACTGTATGTATTGTGTGGTTCCCTTAGGTGTAGCTAATGCATAACCTTCATAAAAGAAATCATACTATTGCATAAAATCTTTGCAAAGTAACGTCAAGAGGACAATAATTTCTCTTTGGGGAACAGGCTTCTGTTTTGAGGCCTTTTTTTTTAAAAAAAAGTCTAATTTTCACTAATTAATATACTATGTTAGCTTATAAGCGAGCAGAAAGACCAGTTTACCTTCAAGTGGGGAAACATTTATTAATTTGTTAGGCTGCCCATTGTGAATTAGGCATGAGCAAAATGGTGTTGCTTACCTGAGTAAAGCTGAGAGGGAGAACTGCTTTTTATAATTCTGAAGAGCTTGATCTCTTCATGCTTCACCTTCTTACAAAAGCATAGCACTTCTAAAAAGCCTACTAGACATCCCTGCATATAGTAAGCTGAATGGCACAAGCTTTTATTTGACTTCTGAGAAATGGCTTTCTTTACTAAATGTCTATAAAGATGCCTTTTCTGTTCCCATCACCCAGCCCCATACATGACACTGGAACACAGAGCCATGTTTGATCGTGCAGTTTGGGCCTGTGAGGTGCCAGGAATAGCTTCTCACTGTTGAATACAGCAGGGTTTGGGGTTTTTGCCTTTTTTTTTTGGTTGTCCACTTCCTTTTTAGGCTCGGGCTGTGTTCATTATGATACAGCACAAATGCAGCCTTTGCTGAGGTGGAGCTGTGCCTGACAACTTTGGCTGGTTGCTCTAGGATAAGTTACTCTGTCTCTTCATGAATTTACTATACTGCACTTTCAAGGTTGGGGTTTTTTAAATACTTTTGATTTGACAGTGATCATGAAGTGTGATGAAGTCTTCTACCAGTTTATTTCACATCTGAGTTTCAGCTTTAAAGCAAATTCAGTAGTCCTTGAGGAGGTCTACACGTCCAGTTACATACAGGAGGACTTAGTTAGTTTTATCACTTATTTCTGTGAGGCTCCACATTGGATAAATTCACAAGACACTGCTGCCCTCCAGTAAGTCATAGCTGGGTTTTGAACAGTGGCCTTGCTTTCAGGTCCCTGCAGCCTTGTCTCCTGCTTCTGGTTGTTATTTTATTTGAGAGAGTCCCACAAGCAACAATACACCAAAGTGCCAGGTATGTAAAGCAGAGAAGTGCAGCAGTGCTGTTCTGCTTGTCACACAGTGCTAAAAGCAGGCTGAAGTCTGTCATGGTAGGGAGAGGTTCTTAGCCTGGTTGGTGTTTGGAGGAGAGCCTTTTAATTGGAGGATAAATAAGCACTGATGCTGCAGAAAGCAACAATTCTAAAGGCAATACAAGGGAGTTTTGTGTAATCTGGTTATCACTGAATATTCAACTGCTGGAGGTGGCTTTGCACAAAGAGTGAAACTTCATGTTGTTTTTATGGTTATTAAACGCTGTGATTTTATTAATGTAGAAAAATAAATTTTGAGTTAGCAAATTGTAAAGATGAAATCTGTTTTATTAACCTGGTTCTGTGTTTCATCACTCTGGTTGGCCTTAGGTCTCACAGGGTAGCTATCCATTTCCAGGGGGGCAATAAAAAGATGCACAGTAGGGCACTGACAGGCATCTTGCAGTTTAAATGTTTCAGAGGAGCAGGTGCCCTCATATAAATTAGAGAACAGACCAAGAAGAACCAGTGTATGAGGAAAATAGGAAGCACCTTAATGCTTTTTCTCCTCTTCCCCCTGTATTTAATTTTCCTCAGAAGTAGTAACTGACAGAGAAGACTCGTGGGGAGTAAGGACAGTGTGTGTATGAGGAAAAGGCCTTGGCTTTTCCAGGTAGCTGTGGCTTATTTCAGAATGGCAGAAGAGCTATATCAGCAGAAATAATAGGGGCTGACTGTATGTCAGAGTTGGGGTAGAGGAGAGGAAGTGCAAAAGTCAGTTTTTATTGACTGTAACAAATTAGAAAGAACTTGAGGACGTTACTGAAATGTGAACAGATCCCTACTTGTAATACAGCCTCCAGTGTAATGTTGGATGTAGCCCAAACTGCCAGGCCTGCAAAACTCTTAATCTATTTTAGTAGATTTAGAATTCCATCGATGTCTTTATTACTAAATGTTTCTGGGTATTGAAGCTGACAGTTATCATAGTAGATGCAGCTCCTTCAAAATGCAGCAAACCAGCAGCACTGGGAAGTGAGTGCATGTTGTGAGAGGTTCCTCTGCATGCTGGGGTGTGTTCTTCCTTGCACCCAGCTGTACCTCAGTGCTCGTCTAAGCAAGGGCTTGTGTTATAGGACTGTGTCTCTTTCTTGCAAGATGGAGTTGTTGTTTTTTTTTCCCTGATAGTTGTGAAGAGTAAAAACATTCTTAGAAAATGCTTACTGGGGCTTGGAGCCAGATAAGCTTAGTGCAGTTGTATAATTGCATGAAAATACAGGATAGTAGCTTAATTCAGTGCCAAAGTATAAGGATTTAAGTAACTGACTTCAGCATAAAACATTTTTACCAAGTGGAGCAAGTGCTGTAGATGTCACCAGGAAACAAACAATACAAGAAATGCAACAATCAGTGCACATATTCTTTTGATTCTGAGCCTGAATGCAACAAGAGATGGCTGGAGGCGTTGCTCTCAGTGCTGTACAAAGTGATATAAGAAACATAAATGCCAAAATTGTTGAGATCATCTGAGAAAATAATGTAGCTGCTTTAAAAAAAGTTGCCTGCTGAAGAGGTCAGAGTACCAAGTATCATTCAAGTTCAGGCTTTGAAGCTGCACTTTTCGTGGGCAGAATGACTGGGAACAAATGGAATGGGAGATGGGGCTGAGCTGCTTCAAAGTTTTTTTTTCTACTCTTACAGTGCTCTCTCAAATTAGGACTTTGAAAATTTGTAAGTCTAAGGTCATCTTGATACATGCTGTAGCCTGACTTTGGGAAACATTTAGATACTTGCTTGTATATGGCTGGATTTTATAAATAACACTTTCCTGTTAGTGCTAGGTAAGGCAGCAGGGTTTTGTTGCTGCTGAGGAAGGAAGCTTGGTTCATTGTCTCAGCACTAAGCAGCGTTTTCTCCCTCCAGGGACTTGCAGAAGCATCTAGAATGTGTAGGTGTTTCTTTAATCTTGGAGAAGGAACTTATTAAGCTTTCTGGTGCAGAACTATATGAGCCACTTTTAACAGATGTTATCTGCACGAGTAGGGAGTTGCAGGTCTGGTAGACATTTGTGGCATTCAACAGTTTAAACAGTTTTCAGGTTTGAACATATGCCTTTGCCTTGGAAATCTGAATAGTTTCAGGTATTTTAAGTAGAAGAAAGGTGGTTCAATGGTGAGGTTGCTGCTCTGGGACTTGGGAAACAGGTTCAGCTCACTGTGTTGCCAAAAGCTTCCTGTGTGGCCTGGGACAAGCTGCTTCTCTGTCCCTCTGTTCTCATACTGAAACTGAGCAGTAGCAGCTCCCTGAGTTGCAGGAGGGTTACGGGGCTGTGTCAGTCAGGTTTTGATGTCTTCAGGTGCAGCAGTGACGTGGGGCATAGCTCCACAGGGCTGGGAGGGAGAGGCTGGAGAGACTGCCCGAGTTAAAAGCTAGGGGCAAGCTCTGGGCAGGAGGAGTCAAATCAGGAAAATAAGGGAAGAGGGAAAGGTTTTGACTGGAAATCTCTTGGGCCATTTAAAAATGGAGAAAGCGAATCCTTGAGACTCCAAGGAGCACTGCAGTTGCTTTGTTTGTTCAACAAAGTATGAAAACAATGCTTAAAATACCTGAAAGAACCAGGAACATTTTTTCTATTGTGATTCTGCCACAGAGGGAACAATAGTGAAGCTGTCTCTGTTCCTCTGTCGACTCCTCTCTTCTTTGGACAATGCTTTTCCTTCTAGCTAACCATGACATCCAAATGTTTCAGCTTTTGGTTTTGTTCATTTGTTAGACTGCCATGATAGGCAGAATCTCTTCAATTCAGTCTGACTTGCTGACTTTCCCTGTGGAAGAGGGTGAGAAAAGATAACTTCTCTACGTCCCCACTTCCCCAAGGGGGAAAAGCATTTGCAGCCACCTCTGAAGAGCAGTGTCTGTAGTAATTGTATAGTGTTTTCATTGTTGAGAGTCAGCACTCCCAGGAACAGTCTCTCTATACTGACAGATAGGTAATAAATTCAGTAGTTTAATATATGTAATTATTTTGATGTGTATGCTCTACATGTGTGCTTCAGTACCCACCACATTTACATCCCATGTCTGTGAAAATGTGTTTGAACTTGTTCAGACTAGTGACTTAATGTTCTGTGAAGCATTAAAACAGTTCCATGTCAGGTTTGTTGTAAGAGGGAGCAGTCCTCTTAAAACTGTACTTCAAAAGATGTTAAACATATTGGTTAACTCTTTAGGGACTCTTATAATAACAAATGGAAACTCAGGCTGTGCTAATAATTCATCTGGCAAATTATTTCTATAGATAATAGTGCCTGTATGTGCACGAGTGCTGTGAAGTTAGGTAGCAGTGCATAAATCATGTTCTTGCTTCAGAAGTGTGCCTGCCTATTTAGGACCTCGGGCTTTAGTTGAGTTTTTCATTAGCTTTTTTTTTTCTCCTTAAATCCAGTTCACTGCAGGTGCTGTAATTTATTTCTGCTGTCTCCCTAATTTGTGCCGGTGCCCCGATTTCTGGGGAGGAGGATGGGGAGATCTGTTTGATCCCTTCCTGGGGGAAGGCTGCAGAACACTATGTTTAAAAGCAGTCTGTTGTGTGCTCGTGGTATTTTGAGGATTTCCAGGTATGTTGTTGCCCATAGACAGGAGTTGCCATTCTTGTGGAGTGTTTCCCTCTCGCTGGGTGTGGGTCAGGCAGCAATCCTGCAGAGTGCCAGGAGCCCCCTGGCTCCTGCTGGTACTGGGGTAGCTCTGTGGGTGGAGCGTTGGGATTCTCCATAGGGGTCGTAGCTCAGGCTTTGGGAAGCAGCAGTGTCAGTGCAGGACAGCTGTGCAGGAGCCTGGTGCTTGTGTCATGGCACAGACAGCTGGGAAAGTAAGGAAGGAGGTCAGTGACCAGACATGGGTCGTCACTGATGTGAGGACAACTCCCTGGGCTCAGGGCTTGCTTCCAAGGAGGAAGGTGGCTGGAAATGTGTTGTGGGAGAAGTTACAGTGAAGTATGAGCTGCAGGTGAAGTGTTAGTAGTGTGCTGACACTATGCTACAAAACTTGTCAGTGCAGATAAGATTTTATTTCATGGTGTTTCTCTCTGTCACAGGTGAGACTTTTATTAAATACACTGGAGTGGGATTTAATTTTTCTTAATTTAAGAAGTATAAAAAAAGCTGGGGAGGGGAGGAGGATGGGAGTAATGACCTGAAAACCTTCTCATTTGATGGAATCTTAATTTCATCCTTCCACCATGATAAATAGGAGCTGGCACGTGTTCTGTAGATGAGTGTTGGTTCACCTACATGAGACAGACAAAGCCTTACTCTTCCTAAAGAACTTCCACTAAATGTGTGCTTACTGAAGAGCTCTGAGATTAGTCCTAAATCCTTGAATCCTTGTGTAGTAGTAACATGACTGGTAAGTAAGCTGGATTCTGGAGGAGATACCTAGTTTTTACAGCAGTGGGAATTTTGGCCCACATAGTGGCTTATGCAATGAACTGAACATCCCACAGTGTTAAAATAGCACTGAGGTGAGGTCAAATATTAATGGCAACAATTAATAAAGTATTAATGTAGATGAACCACTGTGGGTTTTTATTCTGCATTGAACTTGCTATATTAGAGCTATAAAATCAAATTTGATAATCAGTTACTTTGTGTGCATTGGTTTCATCAAATCCTTTTACATGTTTTTAAAAAGGTCAAACCAAATATTCATCTGGGAGTGTTCCTTTTATTACTTGAGCTTTAAATGAACTGAAAAATCAGTTATTTACAGTCCTTGTTAGACTCCACAGTTGGGTTATGAGCATTAAAACCCATGCTTGCTTGCTTTGTTTGGAGCTCACTGTAGACAGGATTGTTAAACGTGGCCTGAAACTTGTGTTCAGATGGCCTGTAAATATGCTGTGCTACTAGTAGACTTTGGCAGGGTGAAATCACAATTTGTAGGTATTCAGCTGCTTGGAGCTGCCTTTAGAGAGCCTTAAACATGCACAGTTCAGTGGGAGTAGTTGTGACTATGGTATCCTTGCATTTAAATCTGGCACTTGCCCGTGGAGCTGTGTGTAGGAGGCAATCTTCTACCACTCCAGTGCTCTCTCAGGTTTCCCTCTGTTTGGCTTCTACCCAGTGTTTTCAGCACAACGTTTTGGTGCTGCAGAGGCAGATAGTTTTTTTTTTTTTCAAGTAGTACTTTCTAAATTAATTTAACAGACTCTGAAGTACATGCTGCTATTTCTTTAGCAATGTTAGAGTACTCTGTACTCTAACTGAAGAAGATATTTTCAACTCGTTGATTTCCTAACCAGCTGGGCTTTTGAGTTTTTGCATACTTCACAGGAAGAAGGTCTGTATTTGTTTGGGCTGGTGAGTTCTACCCGGGATTCAGCCACACTGGCTCAACAATGGCAAACTTTGTTTTTAACCAGCCTCACCTTCTTTTTGTATTGATCTTCCTCCAACCAAATCAGCTTCATCAGGATTAGATAGTCTTTGTGCTTCAGAGTCGTTGGGATGCTTTGAGACTCCTGACCTTTCCTATTTGAAGACCATTTGGGGTTGAATTTGAAATACCTGACTGTGTGGAATCCAAGTTCTTGGAGTGGTTGGCCTAGAAGAAACAGTTACTCATAATTGAAATTAAACAGTTGTTTTTTTTTTTATTAATGAGTAACTGGTAATAATAAGTAATGTGCTTATTCCCTGCTTAATTTTTTAATTTGGTTTAGTTGCTGTGAATGGAACAATTTCCAAGAACAAGGACCTAGTTTGTCTTAGTTGGAGTTTTATGTACAGCACTTAATGAAAATTTTGAAGAGGCCCAGAATAACATTAAAATTAATTGTAAATAATAATCAGTGCTGAAGCTGTGTTGTTAAGCATTTAACTGGTCTGCAACTGAAATTAATAACCTTTTAAAATTTGGAGGGTTGTAAGAGGTAAGTCAGAGTGAAGTAGTGTAACTATATTTTGTTTTCCTCCGTACTCATCTCTGGTTATGCCTCAGTTTGAGCACCTTTGTATGATCTACGATTAATATGAAGTGGTGAAAACTTCTGGCTCTTGTAAAACCTCTGCGTTATTGAACAGATTCTTCCACTGTCTTTTAACTTTGTTATTTTACTTTATTGCTTTCTGGGCTAGTCATCACTCCAAAGTTATTAATAGACAAATCTCAAGAGCGTCTCTCCTAACAGCGTCGCTGCACAGGATGCCTCCTTTTATTTGTGCTAGCTCAGTGCATTTAGAGGGACAATTAAAATGCTTGGTTTAGCTAGGCAAAAACCATTAATGGGTGAGGTTTTTTGCTTTGGCTGTTTAAGAGGAATTTTGCATCCTGTGCAGTGCATTTCCTCATTTCATCATATCCCAAAGCCTTTGGCTGCTGTTGCAAACACCTTAAAATGGAAGAAAGGAGTTAAATTAAGAGCACGAAACACCACTTATAGAAATTCCTGAAAAAGCTTTTGAGGAAGTACCACTGTTGTGTTGTGGAAATCACAGAGGAGTGTTTGAAATAGGCCAGCGGATGATGGGTCTTGGTAACTTCAGAGTATTTTCCTTACAACTCCAGTCTTCCCCTAGAATGTAGCAGACATTTTCACCTAGCCAGAGGTAACATGAGTGTGGTTTAGCCCCGAGATGAAGAGCTTGTGCGTGGGTTGATGTCACTGGTGGGGAATGATTGCAGTGTCTGGGTTGGGGGCTGTGGAAAACCTGAACTGCCAGCGTGGCAGGGGGGAGGCAGTGGTCTGAGTTCATTAGTTGCTTGTAGCTTTTGTGGTTAACTTCATCTCAGTCACTTCTTTCTTGTTTCAGTTTGGGCTGTTTCTCCTTGGTGTGTTGTTATACCAGAGGTCTTGGGAAGCTGCAGGTTTCATTGGATTCAATCTGTACTGAAAGAAGGTAGACTGAAGTGTATGCTCTGGTATGTTTCTGTTTTAAGATGTGTGTTTTCCTAAACGTTGGTTATGTGTACATGTTGACAGCACACAAAATGAATGCTGTGGCATTTTAGGAGATAGTATAGGATAAAATTAGTCCTTTGGCTTGTTGAGATACACTGGAAAAGAAGGGAATAAATAGTTGGCTTACCCTGATTTAACACGTCTTCCTGGAGAACAGCAGATGAGATGAGCTTTGCAGATAGAATGATGGGTGAGTAAGTCTTAAGTGCAAGGTAAGACAGCTGGTTTTGTTAGGTGATTCATCAGTGCAGATGATGATTCTTCTATAGTGTGGTCTGAATGGAACTTGGAACAGGTACTGGAGGAGGGATGCATTGTTTGGTGTGTCTCATAGTTTGATCAGGGTTAGGAGAGGTCAATGCTACTGCTACTTAATTCAGGTTTTATATTTTTAAGATTAACTTCTTATGCATAGGAATTCTCTTCCTGATGAATACTGGCCTTTTGCAGCTCATTTTTTCCTTCTTGATGACCACTTCAGAGAAAGAATCTAAATATAGGAGTCAGCATATCTTGGAGACATCCAGTTCTCATTTGTGGATGTAGCTAAAATGTTGCTAATAGTTTCATATGCTTCGAGCAAATCAAAGTCATGTCTTTTCTGTTCAGCAGCAGCATAGTGTCTGGTGTGCTCTCCAGAACAAAACCAAGTCAGTGAAGGATCTTTGGGAAATAGAAAAGCTCAGTGTGTCATCCTAGAACAGTCAATCCTAAATTATCCTCTGTTGTCATCAGAGTTGTACTCCAGGCATTCCTCCAGCTCCTGCATTTGTGTTTTTCTGTCATGTTTTGAGTACTTGGGAAATCTTGGCTTTAAGGACTTTGTGAACATTAAGTGGAGACGTTGCTAAATGTCAAATTATCTGTACAGTGTTCTGCCTCTACTGGAAGGTTTGTAAGGGCTTGAAAGTAAAGAAGTTTGAACAACTGTCCTGCAAGATTTACGTAACTGGCTTTCAGAGGCTGTTCTGAACTGGTTGTCTCAGGGTTGAGGTTTTTCCACCCCCCTCTTCTTTGTCCTGGTTGTATGCAAGAAGGAGAGCTTTCATTGCTACGTTCAAGGATAGTCTGAACTCATCCCTTACCCTTGGGAGTCAGTAAGTGGAGTAAATGGCCAGTAAAAGAGATGACCAACTGGAGAGTAGCTGATTTACAGCAGGAAGCTGATAGTAATTGCCTAGGCAGAAGCCAAGAGCACTCAATAATTAACTGTCCCTGGAACTGCAGGAAGGACTGGGGGTCACTGGGATGGTGCTTGCCTTCCCTCTGTGGCTGTGGAGCTGCTGCAAAGAGTAGAGCTTGAAAAGGGGCCTGGGGAGGAGCACAGGCATGACTCATGACAGCATTTTATATTGATCGAGTGTTGGTTTGTGGATGTTGTCCATCCTTTCATAGAGGTGAGTAGGGAGCTATTGTGTGTTTCTTAATATTCCTTCTGAGAGAAGAAGAACCCCAAAAGCATCTCGTATGGTAAGTTAAACCCAAAGTTTAAAACATCCACACACTAATAGGGCAGGAAATAGGAATGTGACTCTAAATTAAAGAAATATAGTAATAAAATTATACATAAACCTTGAGGAAAACACATGTAAACTACAGCTAAAAGGTATTAAGGACTGGTGCTCATCGTGCTGTTTTTCTTAATCAGGTTTTCATGTGGCTAGTGCAAAGCCTATTGCATGGTGTTTTTATTCATACAGAATGCCACTTTCTGTAGTGAGCCAGTGGTCCATGGCTTGTGCACACAAGGGTGACACTGGGCCACAGAAATCTTTCCTTGTGTGCCACTTCAGTACTCTTGTATGCACTTTCTCCTTGAAGGTACAGAGCCTGCAGCCAAGCTGTGAAGGAGGTGAACTTGAGAGCAGGTGCTGGTGTGAAACTAAAAATAGGAAGCAGTGTAGGAGAGCTCCAGCAGCCTGCTCTGAATGGTGTGGAGGAGATGCTGCTGTGGCAGCTCTGGTTGTGCAGCCATGCAGTTACAGTTCTGGACAGGGAGAAGGTGAGCTGTGGGTTTATTTATGGTGCAGCCCAGGAGGCCAGGCAGCCTGCAGCTTGTGATATAAATGTTGAGGAATGTTGTATGGTCTGCCTCAGAGGAAGAGAGAGGTGAGAGGGGAAGTGTGAGAGAGGCTGGCCCGATGAGCTCTGCACCTACTTAAATTAGTGCTTTGCTGCTGGAAAGAGGGATGTAAGACTTCCAAAATAAGTGAGACCTCCTGTTTGGTTTATAACACAGCCCAGTCTTAAAGAGCTGAGAGCTTTCTGAATTCTTACATATGTGTATATACACCTCAAAATGAGTTTTCAAGAATATTTTAGATTCTGTTAGGTTATAGCAAGAGCTGAGAGGAAACGGGCCACAGGGATATTTTTTCTTGTTTTTTCTGAAGTAGCACTATGTCACTGACCTGCATCTTCTTCCCCTGCCCCCTCCCACACTGGGGAGGGAAGGCAAAATAAAATGAAGTTGTCTGTATTCTAAGTTTGATGCTTTCAGCTCTTCTTTCCAAGAAGTTATAATCTTTTTATAACATTTAATTCTAGAAGTGGATAGAAGAGTTATCACAATAACAAGGTGTGTGTGATAGCTGTAAAATGTACATAGACTTGGAGATTTTGGTTTTATAATCACATGAAATAATTTTGTGAAAAATAAATCCCATCCCTGTGTCAGACAGGATATGTATTCTGAAGACACTCAAGTTGAACTTCTAGCAAATTGTTAGGCTGGTGGTCTTCATGTATTTCCTGCACTGGGGAATTAATGTTGGAGTTCTACAGTTCCTTTTGTGATTCCTTAGAAGCAATGTGGTACTTCCATCACTGTTGCTTTTTGGTCTGTCTGGAGCTGTCAGGGTGTCACAGCAGTGGTTTCATCATGTATGTTCAGTTCCTTTAGTCACTGGAAGAAGGGCACAAATTGATTATTTTTTTTCTAATGTGCATTACCAAATGTGGTTTGTTAATGAATGCTGAATAGAATTGGTTTTAACTTGCAGTGGAATCTTTCCACGGTGTAATGTGGTGGAAGCAGACATTTTAAACTGGAAAAAAAAGAGTTGCATGATTTCATGTTCAATTCTAGTTTTATTGTAAAGTTAGAGGTTTTTTTATCTCCTCTTCCTTAAGAGTGTCAGTCTGCTAGAGGTCTGAAACTGCGTGAGGAATTTTGAACTAATCTGAAGAAAACAGCAGTTCCACAAATTCTTAACTGATAGTTCATCCTGTATAAAAGGAACTGCAAATAGTATCATTTTGTAGCCTAGAAATTAGCTAGTAGTACTTCGAAATATAAAATCTCTGTGAATTTAGGGTGGCTTTTTCCTGTGAAAATTCTTTCATTGACAAATAAGAGAAAGCTTCTGAATTTTGTCTTTTGCCTTGGAGAGAAAAAAAAAAAGAGTATTGGAGTTGTTCAACTTCAGCTAATTGTGTGCTCACACCAGAGCATTATCAGTATCCTCCTTTCATTTTTCTTATAAGGTTTTTTTTTTAAACAGATTCTCCTATAGGGAGAAAGTGCTTTGAAATTCAGTTGATTCTTGAGGGATTCTTCATCAATTGGTATCTTGTTTCAGAACCAAGTTTCCCTTGCTTCATTTTCTTCATGTCTGCGGAGGACGCAGCTCAAGCCTGCTCAGACAGGAAACCAGCCACCAGTATTTGCCTTTTTTTAGGCACAAGGCTTTTCTGGGCTTCAGAAGCTGTTGCTGTTAAGCTGCAGTGGTGTCGTGGAAGTGCTGTGTGTTTTCTTGAGGGACCACCTGGCACAACTTAGGACAATACTGGTACATGGCAAGGTTTTTGCTCATTTCAGTGAAGACAATGGTTGATGCCAAGCTTAGAGGTATCATTTAGAGAAGAGCTGACCTTGAGCTTGCTCCTAGCTACAGATGTGGCCAGAGTGAGATGTTGCTTCAGTTCAAAGTGATCCCAAAAGCCAGTGTGTGAACTGCTGATGAATGTTCATTACCATTATGACAATGTCTTAAGAGAGCTCAAGTGTTTGAATTTGCTGTTACTTATAACTTGGTTACAGAGCTTGTCTTAGATTTGTGATATTTAAATCGTGGAGAACTTACCAATAAAATTTAGGTTACTGTAGCACATTTTGTTACTTTATTGAAGAACAAAGCTGTGCCTGTGAAAATTTAAACCATTGTTGCATACCGTATATATGGAGACTCTTGCCTTTTGGAGGTGGAAAGAAAAATGGATCAGTCAGGTGCTAAATGGAAGGTTTATACACGTTTAATGTCCTTGTAGCTATATAGAACATCTTGCATTGCAAACAAAAGCTTGTTAACTTCGTTATGCACAAAAATGTATTTAACTTTAGAATGTAATAGCTTATATTAAAAAAACTCAAACTGATTATTTTTAATAATCTGTCATTGCTATGATATTGATACTCCAATCTCTCAACATTTTGCAGATACAACTGAATTGAGATTTAGATCTGGTCCCTGATGTTGAACTTGCTGTATCTGACTTGAGTTTGCACCAGAAGATTAGTTTGGTGTTGGGCACAAAAAAAGAGTAGTTGTTTTACAGGTTGAATTAAAAGACTTGCAACTGTTTACTAGAAATTCTTCTACTATGGTATCAAAATAATAAATTTTTTTAAAAAATTGCTTCTTAAAGTGGTTGAAGCAAAACTTGCCTAGGATTCTAATTAGTCCTATAAAATGACAGTTGTATATAGAACTGTATATAGAAGGATTTATATATCCAGTTCCTCCAGAATAAGTGTATACTTATCTGTATATTGGATTCCTCCAAATAAGCACTTTAAAATGTGCTTAACTGTATATAATGTTCTGCTGTGGTGTATCAATAGCTACAGGTGGTTACCAGGCATCTGCCTCATTGCGTGGGTATATAACTATATTTAAATCAAATAACTTTAAGGAAATAATAAAGGTAAAAATTATCAAGAAATATTGAAAAGAAACTTCCATATTACACAGTGAAAGCTGGAAATTGTTATGAAAAGTTTGAAGTGCTTAAACCTTCTATGTGTCATGTTAATATGTTTGTATATGTACTATTTCTGAGTTTTGTACTAAAATGTAAAGACTAAACTGTTTCTTTCCTGCTCTGGGAAGGATTGGCATCGACCCCTTTTTTTATCATATTTAAATGTTGGTTTATTGCTGTTTTTAGATATGTATGCAAATTTATCTTTGGTCTTACAAGACTGGCTCTTAAGCTAAAATAACTGTCCCAAAAAATAAAATGAAACAAACAAGTCATTAGGCTGCAGTAAGACAGAGCCATAAAAGGTGAAGCAGGCAAAATGGGAATAGGTGCTTGGCAGTTCAGATTTTTATTCGTTTACTTTTTTAAAGGAAAACAAACAAAAAAAAAAAGGCAGGAAAAACCCCCCACCCAACCAACCCCCAAATAAAAAAGAAATTCTGCCACCCACAAAATGACCACGTGGATTTTGAGGATTTCAGTTTTGGACTTGCAAGTGTGTTCACATCTGCTGCTGCACACACAACTTCATCTTGACTTTAGTGTGCAAGGATGAGAGATACCTGTTCAGAGACGTGGTTAGAAGAGAAGCCCTTTTGGTAGGAGAAGAGGAAAAAAAATGTGAACAGCTTTTCAAACAACCTTTTTCTTGAATTTGCTGAAGCAAAATGTGAAAAAGTCACGTTGGGCAGTAGAGCTGCTGGCAAAGATCCTTTCCTGCCCATGAAAGGCAATGTCAAAGGAGGAAGTGCAAACCCAGCGTTATCTCAGCCGTGTGCGAGGGGTGAGGGAGAATCTTTGATTATTCTGTAGTGATGATGTGAAAGCTGGTCTTGATGCTAGTGTGCTCTTCACCACTTGTGTTTTTGCACTTAGGGTGTTAGATAGCCTAAGAATATACTTCAGAAAAGTAAGGAAGACCTACATAAAAATTCAGTGGTGGTAGCTCAGGGCAAACAGCTACACTTCACTTGGTCTTCTGCAGGAACTTCTGTAAGCTGCTAGCTGAAACTGCTCAAAATGTCATGGGGAGGCACAGAACAGTCTTAAAATTAGTAGGGAGGAACTGTACTTAACTCCTGTGCTTTCTGTTTGGCAGTGTGATGTTCAGGGTCAGAAATGCCTTATGTGGATCGTCAGAATCGCATCTGTGGTTTCCTAGATATTGAAGAAAATGAGAATAGTGGGAAATTCCTGCGGCGGTACTTCATCCTGGACACACGAGAGGACAGCCTGGTGTGGTACATGGACAACCCACAGGTGAGGTCTTCTTGGCAACAGATTCCTGGCTTCTAGCAATTCCCACTTTTTCAGTTTGATTTTTTTTTTCTAAACAGATTTACTTAAAAATAAGATTTTGAGTTGGCTTATGGACGTGGAAGATAAGGGGGAAGGAAATTAGTTGTCTAAGTGAAAGAATTGTAAGTCAGTGTTCTTTGCTAATACATGCAGTCTTTTAAAGAAAAAAATCTAGTTCATATGTCTCTTTAGACCATCACTAATTGCACTTCATAGTAAAACATTAAAACCAACTTGAACGCCAGTGAATTGCCAACATATGGAGTCTAAGTATTGACGTGAGATTTAGAGGTGAGATGGAAATCTGAATTTGATCCCATGTATAAATCAGTCATTAGTTTTGAATTCTTGTATTTATTTTCTATTAACTGACTTGAGTATGAGTTCTGGCAGGCATTGGGTGGTGTGATATAATATAACCAGACAAGCCAAATCACCTCCTAAATTCACTGCACAGGTTAAAGGTGAGTTAAAAGACCTGCTGTGGAAGTATGTAGTTTTCTTTGCATGGGTCAGTTCACTGCTTTATATTGCTTTACCTCAACAGAGTTGGCCACCAAAAAGCATTTTCTGATGATGTTTGCAATTTCAATGCAGCGTGAATGGTATAGGAATGAGGAAAACTTTTCTATCTTGATGGAGAGCAGCCTTTCTACAAAAGCTGCTTTTACAATGTACATGCATCCATGTGTTTTCCAGCACATGGGAGAACAGATAATTGCTTAAGGTTTGGGTATGGAGACAGCAAAAGCATAGGATCTAGGTCAGCTGACAGCTGCCTGACAGAAGAATATTCATGTACCATTCTGCCAGGAAGACCACACTTAAAATGCAGTAGAAACCTACAGTTCAAAGGAACCACCACCAACAAAAAAAATTTAAACACTGTGCAGCTCAATGAATGTGACTTGTGAGTGGAGCACTTAGCAGTTCTTACTGGGCAGAAAAAAGAAACACTTTCTGGAAATGAGTCTTCAAACTTTTAATCTCAATGAGAGATACCAAGCTTTTTCTTTTTTTCAGTTTCTTCTATGATATAACCAGGGCATGTGGACAAAAAGTTGAAATGCTGTAGAAATTGCAGTTCTTCAGAAGTTTTAAGACTAATGATATTTGTCGTGCACACATCTTAACATTTTTAGTTTAGGCTTTATCTTTTTTTTTTTAATCTTAGAGTTTATGCACAAATAAAAGGCTGCCTTGCAAGGGGCAGGTTGAATCTTCTTGGTTTTTTTTACATTGCAGCTTTAGTTTTGAAGAGCTACAGAACTTTTGTAGAGCCACTGTGTAGAGACTATTCTTAATCCTTCAAGAGAGGAAACTCTTAGTAGAGAATAACTTCACTGGGCTCTTTTTGTTGTTAAAAGTGCTCTGTTTGTATTTGTCAAAATCATTTTATCTGTTCAAAGAAATGTTTTTTATTTCACCATGAAACACGCATCTTTATCCTAATATAAAGATTATAAAACTGGTGTATGCTGGGATCAGAATCATTCTGTTAAAGTCAAAATTATTTATTTGGGCAGAATGAGAAGACTTGGTTGGTTAGGTGTTTCTTAGTTTCATTGTTACCAATAAACTTAACCTACTTCTTGCCTTTGAAATATGAATGGAGCATAAACCAAATATTCGTCTGTCTTTCTGACTCCATGGGTAGTGTTAGGCTCCTCTTTGTGATTTAGAAGTTCATAAGGAACTACAGAGTGTTGAAGAGACTTTAGCTGGAGAGAGGATCAGGGAACAGATGCAGGAGGATTCTTAACAGTCACCAGGGGGGCTTGTAGTGGGCAGAATGATACTGTAACGTAAAGGGCAGGTTTTAAAGTAAAAATTATAGTGGAAAAAAAGTGTATTGAAAACAGTGCTGTCTTTGGAGGAATAAAATGAGGAAGGCTGTCGTCAGAAACAGCTAATAAAAAGGTCAACCATTTTTTGTGATGCTCTGTTCTTTAGGTGTGACATTTCTAGGCTACTGGCTGCTGTGGACACTGATGTCAGTGTTAAGATTGGGGCACTGAGCAAGGGTCTGAAGACAACGGCTGGCTCCTTTTTGGGCTGTAAATACACCTGGGCTTAACTGCAGCTTCAGGAAGTGCCGTGATCTTTCCCTGCCATAAATTTAATTTTAAACGATTGGACTACAGGTTTTCAATCCATTTTGGAAAATAGATGGGGCAGCCTTTGAAGTGTCTGACATAATACACCAATGTCACTCCTTGTCCCTTCCGCCTGCCCTGCTCGGAGTACACAGGGCTCCAACATCTGCTAAGGAAAAGTATTCTGTCCGGATTTCCTGGATGTAGACCTGCAAGAATCCCTTTTCCTCTAGTCAAATACATAAACCCCTGAAACAATTGCTACTTGTATTGTTTCTAGCAGTCTTTCTGTTTTTAGTTGATTAACAGATGTGTGTATAATAAACAAGTAGTTTAGATCCTGTTTCAAGTGTACATTGTGTATTGTCTATCAAAACATGGAGGATTTTCCTTTTGTCTGTGGAATTACTTGCTTTTTATGTGTAAACACTGACTGCACCATGAGAATAAACTAGTTTCACTCTGTAATGTGATTTCTTTTAGAATCTTCCCTCTGGATCTCCACCTGTTGGAGTCATTAAACTTACCTATATCTCAAAGGTAAGATAATATGCAAGACATTTGTTGCTAAATTTTTAGTGTTAACTACCAAGGGCTGCTTCTGGAACCCTCAACTTTAGGCAATTTTAAATGCCTCTTTTGTAGTGCATGGGAAGCTTTTCACTTGTGTGCTACTTGTGAAATTTAGAGAAGTGATACAAACACTTCAGTAGCATCAGGTTAAAATAAGAACAGACTAATTACCATGTCATCTAGGTTTTGTGATTTCAAATGGCAGCTCTTTGTGCTGCATAGAATGATTGTTTCTGAACTGTTTAAGTTCTTTGTGCATGTCTGAATTCCAGTTAGTCCTGGAGAAAAGACAGGCTGTCTATGAAGTGGAAGATAGGTCTTTTGAGTGTGATAGTTTGCATGAAATAATGATCTTTAATGGATAGAGCAGGGAAATTTCTAGAAAATACTTACTGCATTACACTCCATATACACATGACTTCCAAAGATGGCTGAAAGAAAATTGGGAACTGAGAAAGTCTCCATGGTTAAATTTGTAGCAGATGCTGCATTAACAAATAAGTGGAGAAAAATAACTGACCTTCTCTTGTCTTTCTGCTCATTTCTCGTTCTTCCTTTGCTTTTCTTGTTGTGTCAGTGCATCTTTCCACCTTCCTTCTTTTGTGTGTTTTTTTTTTATTATTCTTGTAAAAGGTATTATTGATACTGCTTATACCATGAGTACAGAAATGTTTTCAGACTTCAGCATTTGTCTGGTAGCTTGTGGTGCTGCTGATCTTCAAATTTAGCCTATTGAAAGAGGGGAAAAAAAACCCTTGTGATACCTGATGTATATTTTGTACACACAGTGATCTTTCCAATCTTAATTTCCATCCTAGGTTAGCGATGCAACTAAGCTAAGGCCAAAGGCAGAATTCTGTTTTGGTAAGTTCTTGCATGTACATTCTTCAGATATTTGAAACAAAGATCATGTTCTGCAGATCTGTTTCTAGATACAGCTGGTAGTGTGTTTTTTTTTTTTTAAATAGGTTATATTCCCTGTTTCTTCTTTATTATGAAGGAAGTGTTGGCTGCCTCATCAGGTGGCTTTGTGGCTTTTCATATTGCAGCTTAAAGAGAAGTAGGTGAGAGCTGTTTTTTAGATGTTTGAAACTTTTGCAGCATTAAGCTAATCAAAAGTGATGGGTGTTTTCAGAAACATGGCATGCCTCTCAGCTCTGAAGACAAGTAATTTAACTGTTTTGATCTGGACTACTGATACGAGTTAATGTAATTAATCTAAAAATACTGTCAGCCCATGTTCTTGCATTCAATTGCAGCACCTGTTGCTGCACCAAAGAATTTGGTTGGGGTGCCTTTAAAACTGGGTAAAGCTTTAGATAACCATAAAAGCTTCTTATGATCTCTTTTTAGGTTTTTCTTACAAGTAGTTTCTCCAGAATTTATTAGAATTCAACTCTTTTTTTTTTTTTTTGACAAGCAATTGTTAATCACACAAGTATTTGTAGAGACTGGAATCAGACCTGTGCTCTGTATATTAATAACCATTCTTATGGCTGCATTCTTGGAAGAGTTTTAGCTTGGATTAAGGTGCTAAAAAAGCCTGAAGGTTTTATGATGATGAGTTGAGGTGTCCTTTGACATGTGCAGTGTTTTAGAGGCCCGGAGGAGGCATCTCCACAGGACTTGTGCAGTCTCTGCTGGAGCTGGTGAAGTACTTGGTAGATCCACCCCATGTGCAAGGCTGAAGGGATCTCAGACTAGTACCTAACGTGTCAGTTCAGTGCCATCTACAGATGCCTCTGCACATGCACGTGTGGAGGGCTTTGTCTTCAGCAGCTGTAAAGTTCCTCTTGTCAGTGGGCCAGCTCTGAAAGCCTTAATGATCCAAGATGCTGGCAGAAAGCTTTCCATATTTCTGATTTATTAAAGTGATTGCGATGCTTTCTTAGAGGAAGAATTTGTTTATTGTCTTTTAATTTAAATACTGGGAGTTGTTTCACTCAACTCATACAGTTCTGTGTTTTGAATTTATGCTTGGATCTAATAACACTTGCTTCAAACCATCTGCTTTGGGGAGAAAGATGATAGAAGAGTAAGAAGTATCTGTTTCTGGCATGTGTTTGCTGTTAGCAATGACCTGAAGAACTGTGGTGTTCCAGGGAGAGCAGCAAAATCTGTTCAGGCTTCAGCTGCAGGGCTTCAAAGTTCTGGGAAGGTTTTTGCCACTGTTCACCCTTGGTTACTCTTCACCTTAAGACTAATTTCAAGACAAATTATTAGAATTTGTCAGAAAACTAGCCATGATTTTTTTACTGTTACACAGAAATAAGTTTGCCTTTGGATAAAGGTATGCTAGGGGTTGCCAAGTAGATATACCAACTTAAAAATATGCTTTCTCTGCCAAGTCACTAAAGGAAAATAAAGGTTTTGTTCTGGCTATTTTAAAGTTGCTTTGTCTTAAGAATCATATGATTAGTAATATGTTTTTTTTTTTTTACAAATTAAAATAATAAAATCAGTCATCATAGTGTTGTACTAATGAATTTCTTGCAAAGGATAACAGATACTGGTTGGTGGATTAAAAGGAGAAATCCCCCAGTATAAAACTTTGTTGCTTAGAGAGATGGAGCTTTTGAAAATTGTGATAAGATTCAAGGCTTGCTTTCTATGTAATAAATAATTTGACAAATTCTGTATGATGCTGTTTAAGTGGAAAGCCTAAAAAAAGAAAAAGGGTTGGTTGTGGTTTTTTTTTTTATTTTAGACTAAAACAAGCTTTTCAAGTGGATTTATGTATCTTAAGATGATTTTCTAAAAAGAAATGGAGCCAGAGAGATCCAGTGCTTCAACTGGACTCTCCATCTGAAATCAAATCTTTATATGATGGTGCTAAGATTTCTTTTAAATTTCAGTGTTGTTAACTTTTCATAATGTGTTTCAACAGTTATGAATGCAGGGATGAGAAAATACTTTCTACAAGCCAATGATCAGCAGGACCTAGTTGAATGGGTAAACGTTCTGAACAAAGCTACCAAAATCACAGTAAGTGGTTTAGTTGGTATTTGGTGACATTTTCAAATGGTGACTGTCTCAAGGTGCTTATTTGTAACCTTTGCCTCCAGTTTTTGTGCTAGAGCAGTCTTTTCATCTCTACAAACAGGCCTTGGCTTGGCTTTCCAAGGCTTGGAGGAACTGTACAGAACTTCCCCTAAACTGGAGTTTATTTTTTGCTTTGGAAATTGGGCCAAAATGTGATTATCTTTTTCATTACAGCACAGAATAACTTCTAAAAATTAACCATACAAATTCAACATTAGCTGAAATCTCCAGAAGATGCTTGCAAGCAATGAAAAGATACATATAGATTTGCCTGGTGTCAAAAGTTTGTGTTTCTTAAAAGTGTCATGAAAACAATGAGGAAATACATCATGCCATCTTCCAAAGGCACTCTGCTGATTTCATGTAACATCCCTTCAAAGAAACATCAGTTCAGTCTCTTATAAGTGTTCAGTTACCTTCCTGGTTTGCACCAGGACAGCTTGTTCTGGTGTGATAGAAAATCCCACCTATCACCTCAGGCTTTTCAGGAGGCTGAAGTTATGGTTTTGTTTTCTCTCCAGTTTTGGGAAGTGATGACATGAACCGTTCTGAGAGCACATCCTTACAAAGCAGGGGCTCTGCCTGTGGGTGCACACATTCATATTTGTTGCCACCAACTTCCTTACTTTTCATCATCAAATTAGAGCTTAGTCTGAAAGCTGTTAATCATGTTTAACTTGCATTCCAGTGAAATCATTAGGGTTTTTTTTTTGGTCTTTGAAGGAACAAGTCTTTGAACTGTTAATCTCTTCAGAGGTTTAGTATGGCAAATTATTTAATCAAATAATTAAGGTAATTCAATTGTTAATTTTCATATGAGCATTACTTGCAGTAGATTGTAAATCCTTCCAGAGTCATTAGGTTTTTTTTATTACTCTGGGTGCTGAGAATTTCAAAACAACCATGACCCTTTGCAGCCTGGCACATTGTGTCCCTATTGGTGAGTACTGTTTGCCAGTGCATTCACATGAGGAGGTGACTGTGGGTTTGGCCTGTAACATTTTAAGTAGGAGTTGGTGATGGCTAAGCACCCATGCATGAAGCTGTAGCTGCAAGCCCCTTGCAAAGGGTGAGGCCTGTGGTCACTGTGTGCTCTAGGAGAACATCTTCCCCTTCAGTGCCAGACTTGGCTGTGGATGGAGTCACCTTGTACCTGTGCTGGCAGAGCTGGACATAGGCTGTGTGAGGCTGAGGGCACGTTGGAAGTGACAGAATGAGCCTGAGGCCACAGTGGAGCAAGCTGCTGAGTGCCACCTTCACTTGGCCAGGAAGAAGCTGTCCTAGGCTGACATTTGTGCTCTTTACACTGTTTGTACTTCTTTGCAGGCTGTTTTTTTGGAAAATGTGCAGTCCTGGGCACAGGGACTGGAATCACAGCAGACTATAAAGTAGCTTGGTTTTTTATTTGTGTAAAGACAATTTGTGTGTCCCTTCTTTTTCTGAAGGAGTTTGGACATCTGTGTAAATATCCAGTAGGTTGCTGGCTAGGGTATTTTGGTGTGAGACTCTTGGTCTCTGCTTGTTGAAGTCACTTCAAATTGACTGTATTCACTTTAGAGGTGAAAGGAGGTTATAAATGAAAATGTCTTGGGTAGCCAGTCGGTGCATTTCTTGGGTTACAGATCTTCTTGGACAAACTCAGAAATCTGAGCAAACTTTTAGACCAAAACACTTATTGGGGAAATTAAATCCCTTTGGTGTTTTGATTGCTTTAGTTCTGCATTGGAGAGAATTATCTAATAGTTAATGATAGCTAGAAATAGGTAGTTAGGGTCATTTTGGGCAGAATTGAGCAATATGTATATTGGAATTGAGCACAGATGTCCTACTGCTCTGGTGTCCTGTTTGACAGAAGTCTCAGGACAGCTGCCCTGTGTTCATGGCCTTGCTGGGCTTGCTCCACAGGCACTGGGGCATCCCCAGCCTAAAGCTCTTGCTACTAAAACAGAAAGCAAGTGAAAATAAAGAAGCATTTCTTGTACAAATCAGCAGTACTTCTTGAAGATCAAGCATAGTGTTTATGGCAAAGCTGGGAATTGATTTTTAGATTTCAAGACACCTGGTGAAATATCTTTATTGGCACCAGTTTTCTTCTGAGAACTAAGGCATAGCCTTTGCAACACATTTTCCTCTGAGCTGTTTCTAGCCTTTTACAATGAAAGAACATCTGTTAAAACCTGCTGAAGACCAATTAAAAATTCTTCAGTAATGATTAGGGCTATTTTAAGGTCTTTGTAAAACTGAAATGAATTATATTCTACTTGCAGGTACCAAAGCAGTCTGATCCTCTCTGTCAGATGGATAATGCAAATCGTCAAGCTGAAAGCCCAGGTGGAAAGAAGCAAGTCTCCTACAGGACTGAAATTGTTGGTGGTGTTCCTATCATTACACCTACCCAGGTAATACCCTTAAAATTGTTTGACAGAGGAATCTTTGTTGTTTGACAGGTGAGAATAGGTTACATATAACAGTACAGCTGTCAGCTGCTCACTTGGCTCAGGGGGCTTACACTTTGATGTACACCTTGTATTGCTATTGACTGGTGTTTTTTGAGGTTTTTATTCCCTTTATAAGAAATTACAGAGAATTATGAAAGAATATAAAGAATTAGATGAGTCAGATTGCTCACAGATAGCAGTTAGTGTGCTGAAAACAGCTTTTTGTGTGTGTGAAATGAATCGTTGACGTTAATGCCAAAGTTCTGTCTTTTTCACTGCCAGGAAAAGGGAGCAAAAAAAAGGAAGTGATTCAGTCAGCTGACTTGGTATTCACTGTTCTTAGAGGTAGTGAGGATGACAGATTAAACTATTGCAGAAGGGCCTTATGAAATGGCACGTGTGGACAAATGAGATAGTAAGTGAAATTCAGTAAAAATGAATGTGATGTAAGGGATTCTGAGAAGATCATTCCTCTTTTTTAATAGGAAATTCTAGATTGTGAAATAAGTTTCTTCTTGAGTGAGAGGGAAGAGTTACAGGCATGCTGTGAGAACATCATCTTCGTGTTCAGTAACAGTGGAGGAAAAACCCCACAAATACTAGGAGTTACTAGAAAAAGAATAAGGAACAAACCAGAAGACATCTTCGTTGCTGTACAAATGCTGTCTTTGTCCAGACCTTGATTGCTGTGTCCAGTTTTGTTCTCATCTTAAAAACTAGAACTGGAAGGTTCAGAGAGAGATTTCAAGGCTGATTGGTCCGTGTGGAATGATCTCCATACAAGGAACAGTTGAGTTAGGCTGGTTCTCTTCTGTATGCAAAAAAAATCACTGAAGGAGAATGGGAGAGCTCTACAAACTCACAATTGACAGTGAATGGTGTATAACTGTCTTTGCCAGTGTGAGAGCTCTGGGCTTTTAAACGAAGGTAGTGCTGTAACCAGGTGAAAGAAAGGGAAGGAGTTTTCTCAGTGAATAATAAAAAAGGTGCTCCTTGCCAAAAGATGGTACAGATGCAAGAAGCTTTCCTGAGTTTGAGAGATTGGACAAGCTCGTGGAAGAAGAATCAATGCAGTGTTGATAGTTAAAGATCTGTTCTGGAAGTTCCCTGAAAACAGTTACAGATTGGATTAATACAGTCTAAGTGAGATGTATTTACCTCAGCTGCAGTCAAGTTGGTGAATTCTGATGTGTCTTCTGGTCCTAGAAATAGCTTTTTCCTTGCTGTAGCCACCTCTAGGATTTTGCCCTTAAAGTTGTGAGTTTGCATTAAATATGTGTGTTTGTGTAATGGTTTTATGTCTGTAACATTCTTCATTGAGCTTGTTAGAGCATATTCAGCATGTTCTTAGTTTAGTTCCTGAAGGAAGCTCACAGGTACTCAGCCACAGCCCTTGGAGAGTCTCATTAGTTGTCTCCACAAATCCATTGAAATATCTTATCCTTCCAAACAGACTGGAAATGGGATTTGTGAGCATGGGATGATGCAATTATTTCCTATTATAACTAGTATATTCTTTGACCTTTAGGAAAAAAAGAGTATTCTGATCTTTCCTGCCTTTTTTTTTTTTTTTTCTAGAAAGAAGAAATCAGTGAGTGCAGTGAGGGGGGTGACAGGAGTTACTTGAAACGGTCCCAAAGTCACCTTCCATATTTTACTGCTAAGCATCCCCCAGATAATGCTATTATCAAAGCTGGCTACTGTGTAAAACAAGGAGCAGTGGTAAGTATTTGAGAAGAGTGTTTTATTAATCAAGAGCAAGGTCCTAAGGTGGTAGCTCTACTTAGCAAGTAATGATTTTAAAAAAAGACATAATTACCAGTGACAGTATTAAGGATAAAAGCTAAAGATAAAAATTACCCCCCAGCAGCATGTAATTTGTTTGTGTTCTTTTCATGACTTCCTTCAGTGTTATGTTGTTGGAGATGCTTTGGAGAGGAAAAGTTTGTGCACAGATTTTCACACTGATTAGTGCATGCAATTAGGAGTAATTCTGTTCCACAGTTATGTAGAGATTCTTGTTTTGCTTGCTGGAAGCATCTAAATTAAGGCAGAAGTTCAATGTCTGCTTCCTTTTTAAATCACTAAAAAGTTTAGGAAAAGCTAGTTTTTCAGTTTGGAGAAAGAATTGTACAACTTGTCAGGCTGATTAACACAAGTGGAATTACTCACATGATGACCTGCTAAAAGCAGGAGCAGATAGTTCAGATTAAGCAAGGTGGACATGCTTCCCAAGTCCTCAGAGGCATTTTGCCTTTAATTATGAAGCTTGGTTTTGTCATGGTTTGTTGTTTGTGTTTGGTTTTTTGTTTTTTTTTTTAAAATAAACTAGAACCTTTAATGTACTCTCTCAACATTTCTTACAGGACATTTGTGCTGCTGAGTTGATACAGTTTCAGTGGAGACTAAAAAATTCTTACAGTAGAAAAGAGTAGCTTCTAGAAAAAAATATTGGGCAGAGTCTTGCAGAATTATTTTGGGGACACAATATACATATACACACATAGATCTATATACATGCATAAATATATGTAATATATAAAACTAATATAGATTAATAAACAGGTACAGAACAATATCATTGTGGTATTTATAACATTTAAATATATGAAAATAAATGTAAATATATTTGTATTTTATGTATAAAATATATAACTATTTATTTTCCTTCAACAGATGAAGAACTGGAAGAGAAGATACTTTCAGTTAGATGAAAACACAATAGGATATTTCAAGTCTGAACTGGTAAGTTCCAAGTGTGTTATTTTCCAGTGATAGTTGCAAGAAAATCTAAAGAAATACACTTGTATTTGAAAAACTGTACTCTGCAGCTCCTGCAGGTCTTACCTCTGTACTCTAACTTTTCATGGTCTGGAGGAACAAAAATTAGAGTGGCTGTGAACTCAAACTTCAGTTTTCTGTTTGAGAACCTTTCTGTAAGGCACTGAAGAACAGATACGTTCTACTCTCACCCTGATGTTTGTGTTAGCATCTTAGATCAATTAGCACATATAACGAACTGTGTGGTTGAAAGAGTTGATCATTGTGTGGAGAGACAAAGCTGTAATCTTGGAATTCTTAATTTAAAGTTAGGATTATGGGCTGTTTGTCATACGAATCTCACATGCTGCCCTTACCAGGGCAGCCAAGACAAGCAGAGAGCTCTCCTGCTCAGAGGCAACACTGACAGAGTTCATTTCAGGATCTGTCCTCCCCACTCACAGCTCTTGAATCTTTTGACCAGTTTTGACCAAATGTTAAGTGCCTTCAGGCTTCATTTAAAAATTAAGTAGCTGGTACTGGAGACAGTCTGTTTTTCCTAAAAAGGAATCCCACACATAACTAAACCTTGGGGAAAAAAAATCTATTCCTAAGGAGCAAAGTCTGAGTTGCAGAGTGTTTATAAATCAAGGGAAATTTAGCTTACAAACCAGTAAGATGTAAAATAATCAAGAAATCAAATTTCAGGCGCTTTCTGATGAGAACTTCAGCTTTGCTTTTCATGAGGGAGCATACAACAGTAGCAGCAGGAGTTTGATCTTACATCATTATCTTTGTTAAACTGTCAGCATAACACAATTCTGACTCATTGCCTGTATTAAACCATCCATTGTTTAAAAAAATCTGAGTGCAGAATTGCACACAAGCAGATTCTAACTCGGTGAAGAGTTGTGCTGTGTGAGTGTACTGGAAGTCTGGTAGAAACGTGGACACTTGTGGTGCTTCCTTGTGCTCCTTTCCAGTGTGACTGGTTTGAACAGTACAAAATCTTGTGGTGTCCTCCATTCTGCAGGCTAATCTTCCTTGCTGCAGTTTGAGGAATGTATTGAACTGATTGAAATTGGTTTTTTTTCCATTTTAAGAGTGTAATCTTTGGAGAGGTGCTGAAGGTAGAGAATCTTTCTATTGGAATGTAGTGGTTAATCAGAGTTCCATTGAAATTGGGTTTTTTTCCTTTTTAAGAGTGTAATCTTTCTTTGGAGAGGTGCTGAAGGTAGAGAATCTTTCTATTGGAATGTAGTGGTTAATCAGAGTTCCATGATTAGGACACCTAATCATGATGATCATCATGTTTTGTATAGTTTTTGTAAATGATTAGGATCTGCCTTGTCTGAAACATAATGTTAGAGACATTTAATCTCTACTGGAAAAAGCAAAGCTTTCACAGGGTGCAGCCCACTGAGAAGAAAACAAATACAAGAACTCAACCATGTGTCCATCAGACTTTTATCTCCTACAAACTCAAGAAGGGTCAAGTACTCTCTTCTGGGGATTTCAAGTGGTGAATAATTGCTTTCAGCAATGTATGTGATCTCAGTTTCCTTCATACTCTCCTTGTGAGGATAATACAAAGATAAGAAAAAAGTTGAATAGTGATTTTGTTGTGCCTTTGTGACAAAGGCAGCTATGGCACAGAGGTCTTACCTAGTGTAGTGTCAAACTTCTAGTTCTGGAGAGCTTTTTTCTGTTGGAGTTCAGTTCCCAATAGCTGCTGTCTTCAGTCAAGTGTGGCTCTTACTTGAGTTTGTCTTGACAGCCAACCTGCTCACTGGTAGTTGAGATGAGTCTTGCTGGGTATCCAGAGATGCTGCTACTTTGCAGCTGCAGAATTATATCCAGGCTTTCCACTTGTGAAAATTTAAATGTTTGGGGTTTTTTTTTAATTGATAAAAGTTTAAATTCTGGGAATTATTTTGTTTTGAACACAGGCTATATCAGACTTGGAAAATTACCATTTCTGAGTGGAGATCTTCCCTGCAACGGGTGTCTGTGTTCCAGGAATGATCTTGCAGTTCATGTTTGGTGTGTTGCTTTGAAAACTCGTAATGGATGCATGAACCTAGGGAGAGCAGAGAGGGGAAGAGGGGCAAGAGAACTGAAAACACTGAGCTTCAACTCTGTTCATTTGAACTCCTATAGAGACAAGTGATCTAATGGAAACTGACATTTGAGGATGGTTATATTTGGGTGACATTCACTGTTTGCTATAACATAAATTTCTTCAGTATATGTAATCTAACTTGTAAAGAGAGTCATTCCAGAGCTGACAGCTTTTGGAATGTCTATAAACTGAAGCCAATTGAAGTAGCCATTTGTAACATTGCTTAAAGAAAACTTACTAGGAGGTAAAAAAAGCTGTTGTTTGTGTTGTACTGCAACAACCACAGGAAAATGATGTGTGGTGTTGCTTTCAGTTTGCCATGATGACATATTTCAGTTGGAATGTTCTCACTTTGTCCTCTGTGTGTAAATATGACAGAACTGTAATAGTTATTTTTGTTACAGTAACAGAATTTTCATATGCTTTGAGGAAACTTGCTCTTTTACAGGTTGTGGTACGATTAATTTCTTTGTATTATTTTTAAATGTCTTGAGTATAGGATAGAATAAATCTTATTTAATGCTACGTCATGCAGTACAGTTAACAAAGCATCTTGTATTGTAGCATTTCACAGCAAATTAATATAATAATGGTTTTACTGAAATAAGCTGCCTGATGCCAGATTAAATTCTCTGATCTAGTTAGGTGAAGGGGACAGGGGTGGCTGTTACCACTATGATAAGGTGGATGACTGCTTTTGAGTTTTTTACTTCTTGATTTTTGCCTCTTTTGTTGCCATGGTTGGTTTACTACAAAAGTCAATTATACTTTGGTTGACATCACCTTTTGCATAAGTGACTGCCTTGAAAGGCTCATTTACATGAGTGTGCTGCTGTCAACTGTCCTGACCTCTGGCTTTTTGACTATATTTTACTTGTTAGACATACTCTAATGAAATATTTGTGCCTTTTTTTTTTTTTTTTTTTTTTTTCAGGAAAAGGAACCTCTCAGGGTTATACCACTTAAGGAGGTCCATAAAGTTCAAGAATGCAAACAAAGGTGAGGGGAGAAGCACTGATGTGAGTATGCAGGATGTAGACACTGCTTTGTCATGCCTAGATTGCTCACTGGAAACAGTGGAGAACTTTAACTTCAGCTGATGTATACCATGTATGATACTCTGTGTGCAGCACAGCAAGGAGTTCTGCCCCTAAAACTGGTTTTGAGGGTTCTGTGTTAATGTGTAATGTTCAGAAGAACATAAGTGCCTGGGACAGAGGTGGAACAAATGAGTGCTGTGCAGTCACGAGGTAGAGGTGCATGGCTGCTGATTGAGGCAGCAGTTTGAGGAGTCTCTGTTCTGCTCATTTAATCTCTGAGCCTTTAAAGGAATTGTATTAAATGTCTGAAGTTAGATGAGTACACTCTTCTTCCTGCTGTTTTCTTTCCACCAAATGGCAAAATACCCACTGCTGATTTGAGGCAGCAATTTGAGGAGTCTCTGTTCTGCTTATTTAATCTCTGAGCCTTTAAAGGACATTACCTTGTATTAAAAGTCTGAAGTTAGATGAGTACACTCTTCTTCCTGCTGTTTTCTTTCCACCAAATGGCAAAATACCCAGGAATTGATTTGTAGTAGGATATGGGGTTTTTTTAGCAGGCTACTCTTTAGGACTAATACTTTATGGAGACATAACAATATAAATACAGAATTTTAAAGAAATATGACTAGAACAGTAAATATTTTTAAACTTAACATGTTATGGTTTAGAATATTCCCATTAAAAATAGTAGCAGGCATGCCACTGAAGCATTTTAAGACCGAAATAAGTAAGAGACACTGGTTTCCTTTTTCTACTTCATATTTCCAAAAAAAAAAAAAACCAAAAGGTCTTCAGACAACAATTGCTCTCTGTACATCCTAGAGTCTTTGTACAAAAGGAAATACTTGCTACTGAAGTATTTTTGTGTTTCATTTACAGTGATATAATGATGAGAGACAATCTCTTTGAAATTGTAACAACTTCTCGAACCTTTTATGTACAGGTAATTTTTTTTTAAATTTTGTGCAAAACCAGGAGACTGTCAAAGCAAAGAAGTGCTGCTGTTGTGCTTTTTAAGTTGTATTTAACTATGCTGTGAGTTTTCAGAGGGAATGTGATTTTCATTGTTTCAGAAATGTGCAGTATTTCTTATATGCATCTAGCAGCAGCTCTTATGTCAGTAGTGTACGGAAGCAATAAACAAATTCTTATGTGACCTTGTTGGCATTTGGGTCTTCAAATTCTGTAGGATCTTTTATTTTGCAGTACTGAATTTTTATGTATAGTAGTTGAGTCCTCAGATTCAAGTTAGTTGCAGCATTAAAATATCTACTAAAGCACAGCACCATTTAGGTTTTAGTTGTAATACACATCTATGTCCACGTGTACTTTAGTGACTAGATCCTTGCTGTGTCACCTTCTAAATGTTTGGATATCATGCATATCACACACTTGCTTTTCCTGCTGCTGTGGGAATGTGTTGGATTGTTTAAAGGAAATGGACAGCTGACCTCCAACAGAGACTGGTTGTTATTTGACTGTAATTCTTGAGTAAATACCTCATAGAGGTGAAGTGCAACAGCAGCTGAGAAGTAAGAAGTTATGTTGTTGGCCAAAGTCTAAGAGGGGTCAGCAGATCTGTAAGCATTTGTGGGCACTTTGATTGTTTTTTTTTGGTTAGTTGGAAGTAAAAGTTTGAGTCTAGAATATGTATATAATATAAAAATACTTGTTGCTTAATATTTTATATAACTATATGCATATAGGAGTAAATTCAGGGTAAGATTTTAAGAAATGTCTGGGTTAAGAAATGTAAGTCCCTATGGCTTTAAGGAACAGAGCAGTCCCTAAAGCAGGGTGAAGGTGTCACGTGTGTGGTGAGGACACTGGGACAGCTGAGAGCTGGCTGTACTGAATTGGTGTCATGTTGTCTGATGCAGGCAGACAGCCCAGAAGACATGCACAGCTGGATAAAAGCAATTTCTGGGGCCATCGTAGCACAGCGGGGACCTGGAAGATCAGCAGCTTCCGTATGTCATTCTGAGCCTCACAGAAAATGTGTTCAGCTGATGTTCACTTGTGCACATGAAGTTCTAGTTGTTTTTTCCTTTCTCCTGTCCTCTATCCTGTCCTGTAGTAAGGTGGCATCTTTGCATGAACTTTCATACAGACTGCTCTAAATTATTTGGCATTTTTTTAATTGAGCACTTACCTTAGCCTTACCTGTATGTGATTTTTATGTGCATTGTATTGTCTTGAACATGTAGATAATGCAAGTGCTAACCTAGAGGAATTCTTCCAAGTTCAGTATGATCTTTGTAGCTACTAATAGCTTGGAAGTAAAATAGGAACTAATTCCTGCGAGGTGTTTCTGCTAATTGCTGAGTTTTGCAATCAGTATCCTGATTTGGTTTTATCAGCTCTCACTGCTAAACTGTCATTTTCTGTTGCTGATAGTTTACTGTATACGCAGATCCAAATTTCAGGTGACTTCTCCAAGAGATCTCTGCTCGCAGGAGTTAGTTTCCTGCTGTTGGGAACGTAGTGTGGACACCATCTAGCATCACTGAACTAAGGCACTGTGACAAATCTTGATATTTGTGAAGCCATGTGGATGCCCCTGTTTTGTACCTACTTGGGTTTAAACTGTTACATCCTCAGTTCGAAGCACATTAAATTGTGAAAATAGTGAAGGTTAGTGTGGTGTCACAGTGTCTCCAGGTATGTCCAGATTTAACAGATGGATCCCTTTACTGTGCAGATGCTGCAGTTTTCACTTTTTGGCTGTGGGATGTTCTGTAATAAGCTGAATATATCATTACCCCCATACTCTGAAACGTAATCATTTAAATCTGGCTTTTGTTGACAGATTGGCATTGATATCATGTTAATTCAGTCTGAGCTTTCAATTATTTCTTGCAGCTGGGAGCTGCTTCATGCTTTTAAACAAAACTTCCTATCACAAACTCTGTCTTTTGGGGGCAATGAAAACACACAGGTAACTTTTCTTTGTGTATGCTTATTTTTTTTGTGGGGCTAACTGAGCAATCTAGCTACTACTGCCTGCATCACTTTTCTTTTTCCCCTCTCTTCTCTTCTCTCCCCAAGTCTAGGTTACTCTAATCTTAGCTTTGCACTGTGTTCCAGATGCGGCAGGCCAGAAGGCTGTCGAATCCTTGTATACAGAGGTATACATCAAGAACTGGTGAATGCAGCACGTATGTGGGCTCTCATGTAAACTTGCCTTCTTAACAGAGGGCTGGGACTAGAGACTAATTTGCACTATAAAAAAACTAAAAATAACACTACCTGTTGTCATCACCATCACTGAAAACTAACTCATAAATCGTATCATTCACTTACAGGTTTGCCCTCTTTCTTACTGGTAAAACAATTGGGAATTAAAAACAGCAAACCCATTTATTTATACTTCAAAGCATACTACAGACCTAAACATAAGTTATGGGATGTCATTTTACCAGGAGAGTATTAAAAACTAATTTGCATGAGAGTTCATATTTCCATTTTACTTTACTTTTTTTTTTTGAAACTGCGCAAAAGCAAAAATTAAATTTAAGCTACCCACAAACTAATACAGATGTGTGCACACACGTGGCACGTTGTAACTCTGGTCCTTGGAAGGATTATGTCATAGCCTGATTTGCATGGCTTGTAAGTCTCTGCATGACATTTAGTTCAAATGTAGCAGCATTATAACGTGTAATCTGTACCCTGTTCAAAGCAGTACACCTTAGGAGTAATGCAGCAGCATAGCCTCTTAATTGTGAAGTTACAGGCAGTGTGGGTAGTAAAGTCTGAGTATCCTGCAGTTCAATTTAGCAAAAAGCTTATTATGGAGATCTTGTCCTAATAGCCCTTACTTTTGTCCTGTGTGTTGAACTAAAATCATTAATCAGAACAGCAGGTAAATCACTGAGTTGTGTGTTCTCCTACAGCAGCTGTTCTTGGAGCATGAAGTCAGATATCAAAGCAGGCAGTGTAAATTATATGGAAAACGTCAGTGAAATTTAAGTCCAAAAGTTGCACAGCTCCTCTGCCTTATAATATTAATTTACAGAAAGAAATACAGTAGTACTTGGCAGAATCCATTATGATTAAATTGATGAATTTGTGTTCTAAAAGAAAGTTGGAAAACTGCTGTCAAAAAAAAATATTTTATTTAGGATGGATATTTGCAGCTTGGACACATCTGTGATGTTTTTTTTTTGGCTAACAAACACATTTGGAAAGTGAGTGGACTTGTGTGCACAAGTGGGCTGGCAGATCCCTTTGGTTCATGTCCTAATGGTGGTGATGGCAGAAGGGGCAGCAGCTCCTCGTGCATGCAGAGGGGAATATTTGCTGCAACATCACATCACTTTGATCATCTCACCTAACACCCTACCCAGCAGTGGTTTAGCTGTCCCAAGGTCTGTGAGATATCCTTATGGAACTGATGCACAACCTGAGGAGGTTTGGTTTTTTGTCCTGGAGATAGAGCTGTAGCACAGGCAGGAATCCCTAGGATGTCTAAAGTGGCATTTTAGGATGTCTAAAGTGGCATCTACTCTGCTTTAGAGAGCCAAATCACTCCTAGGTAGTCTGAGAACTTGTTTCCATCACTAAATAAATGGTGGAAAATTATTTTCACAGTATCTATCTAATAGAGCTGTGTAAAGGTCAACAGAATGGCAGTTAATAATAAACACAAGAAAATAATGTGCCAATTAGGAGTAGCTTAAAGACCAGTTTCTTTTCTAGGTCCATTAACTTTGGAAATTGTTATGCAGTCTCAATAGTATGGAATAGGTACTGGCTTTCTTTGGTCCCTGGAACAAACTGGGGAAATTGGTGCCCCAAGAAGAGGGAACAGAAAAAGATGCATTACTTCAAAGTTGAGGATATGAGTCCCTGGTGTATATGAATATCCTTGAACACATTTTTCTCCTGGAGAGATGTCCCTTTCAATGGCCCTTAAAGTGCTTATCTTCAAAAGGTCTCTTCACACCTGGGTGAAACGAGAGGCCTCAGTTGCTGGGCTATCACTATAAAGTTTAGAGAGCTGCTGAGCTTGATTTAAGAAATTTAATCTCCTCAAATGAAGAAACTGATGTTGCTGTCACATACTGCTGTAAGCTCACATTTAATAACACACTGCCTTGAGAAAGCACCTGCCTCCTGCTGCTGTGGCTGACGTTTTGCTTTGTGTATTTTCTGTCTTGTTTTATTGTTGTCTGAGAGTGAGGGGTGTGACTGCGCCTTCCAGCGCCACGCCGGCGGTCCCGCCTGACACGAGCTCTTCTTTTCCAGGAGCATACCGAGCCTGCTTCCGAGCCCAGCCATGCTCTCCGTCCTGCCCTCCCAGCCCCCACACATCCCACAGCCCCTCACGGCAGCCCTCTGGTCCCAAACCCTCACGCCAAACACCCTGCCCTGGAGAAGCGAGGATTTCACGAGTCTTTTACCAAGGCCAAGCCAGGGAGCTACAAGATCCCGGCTGTCGCTCCAAGAGAACCAGCTTCCAAAGTGACTGAACCCCAGGGGAGGAACGGCGCTCAGGAGGAGGGTCCTGGCCTGCTGGATCTGGATGATGCCAGCCTCCCAGTTAGTGATGTGTAGGGGTGGAGGCGTTGGGAGAACCAGCCCTTTGTTCGGTCCTCTGATTTCCTCCTGCGGACTTCTAACCAAAGAAAATGATAGGAAATGAGAAGAGAAAGCCGGAACACTGATGTTTGTTTATATATGTGTGTGTGTGTCTGTGCACACACGTGTATATATGATGTGTTTGTTTATTGCCTTGCAGCTGGGGGCCAGAAATGGACCTCGTGTGTTTTCTCAAAGCCTGATAGTAAATCACTTACTAGGGAGGGGCCAAACTGCACAACGTAGAAGAAAAACAAAACAAAACCAACCCAAAAGACAAAAACAAAACAGTACTTCTGCAAGTAAGCAAAGTACCAGCAACTTCTCATTCCTAATCTGGCAGGTTTACTAAATTTACAACTAATGCTATACTGTAGAGAACTTATTGCCAACCAAGGTGATTGTTTGATTTCATTTTGAACTACAGTAAGTTTTTAGGCGCAGGTGAGAGTTGTTTCTCTCCGTGACTTTTCAGATACCAGGAGATGCACAAAAATGTTTCTTCTGATCTTTAGGATCAACAGTGTCAACTGATTTGTTATCAGAACAAGAATTCTGAGCTCCCTGGGAATTCTAATTATGGTGCTGTAAAATTTCCACTAAAATAATATTTTGAATACTCAGCCTATTTTTGATGCACTCCTAAAGGTGGGTTATAACTTTTTGCACATTTGGATTTTAACGGGCTGCACGCGATGGTGTTTTGGAGGGGGGGAGAAGAGAAATTGGACTTCTGAATTTGGACACTTTAGATCTTTTGAACCGAGTAGGGTTTATATTGTGTTACATTAGGCTTTGCAGCAATTATTTTTCCTAAATGTCTAAACGTATTGTTGGATTATTGTTTGGAGAATGGTTTTCTTATCAGTGCTTTGTAGAACAGTTCTTGTTTCTAGACTTGATCAGTGGAAGACCTCGTTGAGTTTTGTCCTTGTTGGTACTGAACTGTTCATAGTCATGCAATTGTGGCCTATAACTTTTTGTGCACTAATAATCTTAAGTGCCTGTGTTTTTTCTCACATTGTGGAAACACTTCTCGATTTAGGTATGTACACAAACCATTCTTAATGGTTTTGAACTGTTGGCTCAGAGATGTTCTGAATAGCATAGTTGGAAACAGCTATTTAAAATAGAAAACTTGTGCTAGGGATACCAGTATTCTGGTATTGCACCTTCTGGCTGTGCAATATATGTTTTTTTTAAAGAAAAGTATTTGTTTGTGTACACTGTGTTATGGGGCTTCTGTGATGCAAATGGAAAGAACCTTTACATTTCAAGTGTCAGGTTACCTTGTGTACTTCTCATCGGTTTTGAAAAATGTTTGCTTTAACCAAGACCCCACAAATATCTCATGCTGCTGCTTATTGTGATTCAGGGCGTCCAGCTTGGCAATACCTTTCTCTATAGGTCTCCTGGGACCTAAGACACATATCCTACAAGTCCATCTTCTCTCCAGCTTCCAAACTGACTTCCTGCTTGAGAGACACGACTTCACCACAGTAATTTCTTGATCCAAGGATAGAATAATTTGGTGTCATGCAAGAATGAAACGTTGTCTAATTTCAAAACCATAAATTATATCAGCACCTTCATTTTTTTTGTTGTTGTTGTTTATCCATAAGCTAACTAACCACTGCCTTGAGGCAGTGGGGTTTGTAAATTACTGGTTTCATTTGACTCTTTAGATGTGTGTGAAAACTGCCACACAATTGGAAGTTACTGTAAATGTCTGTACTAGTATTGTAGTTTTTAACGTCTCTAAAGATAACACAATAGCTCTTTAGAAGCTTATTTTTTCACAAGTACATTCTGTGTGGAAGACACTTTGCATTGAGATATTTTTACTGTAGTCTAACATCTGAAATCACTTGCTCTGGTACAGCTTTCACACTGCATGTTCATTTTATTATATTTTGGTATTGACAGTTTTACACGTTGGGTGGAGGTAAAGCAGCTCCATTATGGGACTTAAGAAAAGAGGAGGGGGGAAAAAAAAAGATAAGAACTACTGTTGTAGTTCAGTAGCGTGGGGAAATATTTGTGGTTGGTAATTGTCAGGGTCTCCTATTTATCAGTGCTTTTATAAATCTATGAAAATTGTTAAATTATTTTAGAAACAGTGCTGTAAATATGTCACATTTAAATTGTCAATAAATCAGTTTGGGTAACTTAAAAAAATCTGCCTGAATTTCTTTAAGTATTTTATTACAACAATATGTGTTCCTTTTTAGGATAGAAGAGGTCAGATTTAATTTTTTTTTCCAGCTATAGGATCTTAAGTGTACCTTTAGTAGCCCATCTCCATTTTAACTGGACCTTTTCAGCTCTGTTGTCAGGTTGGTAAGTTCCAAGAGCAGCTTGATGGCAGCAGCATGGAGCTGATGTTTTCCTGAGGCACCTTGGCCAGATACTAATCCGTGTTAGATACTGCTCTGTGTACAGCAATACAGCTTAGGCTTCCTGGGGATAAATGTCAGAATAAAATGCAACTACTGGCTCCAACTCAAACTCATTCAGAGGAGCTGAGAAGAACAATTTCTAGGTCATTTATCACATGCATCTCTGCTGTTTAGCTTTCATTTTTTTTAATCTTTTTATTATTTTCCAAAAACTCCTTGTTAGCTTTCACAGCCCTGAACTGTGGTGTCTGAAATGTCTTGGACACTCTGCCTTGCAACGTGCTGTCCTGCATGTGTCCATCTGCTCTGTGCTTGAATGATGCTGTATGGTTTGAGATTTAAACCCACTCTCTTAGGATTTCACAGAAATTATAACTGCTAAATCTTCAGGCCTTGTGCCTGAAGGTGCTGCCAAAGGGTCATAGTCCAGAATATCCCTTAATACACCGGGATGTGCCTTAACCTCCTGGAATGATGGGATGTCAGCACCACCTACAGGTCATGCTCCAGCCTTCGAAATAGCTCCAGTATTTTCGTTCCAGTGTTTGATGTGAGATGTCTCTCTCTTGAAACTCCAGTGAAGTCACTGCACTGCTCAGTTTTTGTTTTGCCTTTTGAACTCCTGCTGTTGTAAGCTCTGATTAGCAGTAGCAGCCAGTTGGCTGGAGACAAAACAAAACGTTCTCCTTGCTGGTGTTTACAATACGAGTTTACTCCTCGGGCAGCTATGATGTTAGAGGAAAAAAGTGAATAATTTGTTAACTCATTGAATGAGTTATGAAAGCATGAGGCTTCTCGTGACAGTGCTGACTGGAAAGTAATTACAGGCAGAAGGCAGTAAAAAAATAGTTGAAATAGAAGAAATTGAAGAATGGACACTCAGTAGTATGAAAAGGCAGATTCTCCAAAGGAGTAAAATTCGAACCACAGCATTAACAATGTATTGATGTTAAGGAACTGATGTTTTCTGGTGACAAAGCAGCATCAAGAAAACCTATTGCTGACAGCTAGAAAGGAGCTCAGTCTGGTAAGAGCAGCCTTTTTTGAATAAAAAGCTAGTTTGTGTCTATGTTGGGTGGTTGAATAAATTGTGAAGGCTCAAAGCATCCATTACTGCTTGAAAGATGTGCATGTCTAGCAGTGTCAGGCAGCAGCTCTGTCCCACGAGGCTGTGAGCTCAGGTAGTTCAGCTGACTTTCAGTTACTGGAATGCCCTGGAAGGCTGTGCTGCCACCCAGTGAGAGCTGGCTGGAGGGGAACCTCCTGAAGTTTAACAAGGGCAAGTGCTGGGTCCTGCCCCTGGGGAGGAGTAACCCCCTGCACCAGTAGGGGTTAAGAGTTGACCTGCTGGGAGTCCAGGTAGACAACAAGTTGCCCATGATCCAGCAGTGTGGCCTTGGGGCCAAGAAGGCCAGTGGTCTCCTGGGGTGCATTAGGAAGAGTGTGGACAACAGGTTGATGGGGGTTCTCCTCCCCCTCAACTCTGCCTGAGGGAGGCCACCTCTGGAGTACTGCCTCCAGTTCTGGGCTCCCCAGGCTGAGAGACAGGGGACTACTGGAGAGTCCAGCAGCAGCTACAGAGATGCTGAGAGGACTGAAGCATCTGTGAGGAGGAGAGGCTGAGAGCCCTGGGGCTGTTGACCCTGGAGAAGAGAAGATTTGAGTGGATCTGATCAATATCTAAAGGGCAGGAGTCAAGAGGATGGTGCCAGACTCTTTTCAGTGGTGCCCAGTCATGGGACAAGGGGCAATGAGCACAGGATGATCCACATAAACAAAAGGAAAAAAAACTTACTGTGAGGGTGATGGACTCCTGGAGCAGCTGCCCAGAGAGGTGGTGGAGTCTCCTTCTCTGGAGACTCAAAACTTGCCTGCATCTGATCCTGGGCACCCTCCTCTGGGTGGCCCTGCTTTAGCAGGAGGATTGGACTAAATGATCTCCAGAGGTCCCTTCCAACCCCCACCAGGCTCTCATTCTGTGAAACTGGGTATCTGGAGTGATGGAGCTGTTCTGAGGATGTTTAAAAAGTCTCATTCAAGTACAACTTCAGCTATGGGACTGGAAAGGAGGCATCTGCTGCTTCTGGTAGGCAAAGTAATGCAACACAAAGGCACGAGTTTTGAGGTAGACCAGAGAGGTTGGAGGTACAGTCTGAAGGAGGGGACCCAAACAGGTGGAAACTTCACTCTTTACTCACTGAGCTCCCATTTTATTCATCTTTCTTTTTGACTTTGAGGTTTTGCAATTGCATGTGTAGGTTCAGAAGCCAAAATTCCGTGCAGAACTGAGTTAAAAGTTGCACATGGCATCAGAGTACCTCCTGTGTGTGGTAAGGATGGCTGTAGTAGTAGAAAGTGATGATATCCAAAGGCTAATTTGTTTTTTAGGCTTTCTAGGAGTCTGTATTACAATAAATAGAGAAATTAGCTTACCAAAAAGGTGTAGTCTGAAGGTATGGGACACAAATATTACTTTGAAACTTTCCATGTTAACTTGAGGTGGGAGAGAGGGAAGAAATGAAAAAAGAGAGAAATTTGGACAGGGCATCCTTAGTCCAAATGTTATCATGAAATTAAAAAAAAAAATCATCTTTTGAAGCCCTCTGTGCTATGTATAGTTTTACCTTTCATCAGTTTTATTTAACATCTTTGTCTGTATTTTGGGGCACAACCTATAAAACTATTTGATGTGAGACCCTGGAATGGGTTGCCCAGGGAGGTGGTTGAGGCCCCATCCCTGGGGGTCTTTAAGGCCAGGCTGGAGGAGGCTCTGGGCAGCCTGATCTAGTGGGAGGTGTCCCTGCTCATGGCAGAGGGGTTGGAACTGGGGGATCCTTGTGGTCCCTTCCAACCCTGACAGATTCTGATCTGTTTTAGCAGAGGACTTTAGAGCCCTAATGGCTCAATGGTTGGACTTGATGATCTTGGAGGTCCCTTCCAACCTAAATGATTCTATGATTCTCTGATTAAAGTGCTTCTAAGATCTTCCACAGAAGTAATGAAGGATACTCAGGAAAAATTGAGTCCTGTTCTACCTCAATCCCAGATGTCGGCTTCGTTTTTTCACTTGGGCTTTTCTGGGCAGTCTCTCAGATACAGACACCGGAGCTCACCTGTGAAGGCACTAGGTGATGGTGTAGTAGTGGTTGGATATTGCTCTTCAAAGTGGTCCCCCTGACACTGTGATGAGAGATTTACCCTGAGAACAGCTGTCCTCGCTGTGCCTTTGCATATCAACATGCACAGGGAGTACAGCCTGTAATCTTGGTCGCTTGGTTTCCTGTGAGCCTTTGCAAGAGACACTCTGCTCGTTCTATTTATTTTGTAAATCACCCTTGTCAAGCACCAGGGCTGCATTCACATCTGGAGAAGAATGTCCTTTTAAATCCCATGGTTTGCAGCCATTCTCTTGCAAATTAATATTTTTTTTTTCCTATTTGTAGCAATGAATCCGGCATAGGTAGGTTTGTTTGTTTGTTTGTTT
>NW_008625093.1:0-206 GCF_000691845.1 Merops nubicus
TGTGGGTTACTCTATATAATGGGGCCACAATCTGTCCCAAATGGGGGATTTGCTGTCTCCAGAAACCAAATAGGCCTATAAATCTCTGCGCCTCCTTCTTGTTCTGTGGTGTGGTGAAATCAAGAATCTTTTGTCAAGCCTTGGGTAAAATTTCTCGGTGACCACAGTTCCAATGGATCCCCAAAAATTTAACACTTTGGGATCGG
>NW_008625094.1:0-1106 GCF_000691845.1 Merops nubicus
ACAACAGACAAATTTACATTAAACATCCTACTTTGCTTTGTTTGTCTCCAGTCGTGCCCCTCACAGTGAGACAGAACCATGGATCGTAACTCCGCACTCACTTCATAGCTGGGCTATGTCTCAATCATCACTCACTCACACTATCATCAGAAAGGATCCCTTATGCCACACAGCAACACACACAGCAACAAATTATCATTTGCAGTTACAGTGGCTACAGGATCCCCCCCCCTGAACTTTTCAAAATTTTATAGGCATGCCATAAAAATATAGAACAGTAATTGTGGTTTAATCCAAACAACTATTATTAAAATTAATATTAGAAGTCACAAATTTAGTGTACGATAGGGTACCCTGCCTCATGAACTCATATTTTACTAAGGTGTGGAGTCCTCAAATATGAATTCTTCCAAAAACAGGGGATTCTAACCACTTCAGGGGCTCTAACCCCTCAGCGAAACAGGGGATTCTAATCCCTCACAAACAGAGTATACCTTTAAGGCGCTAGCAGCCCGGTATACGCTTATCCTGTGTATGAATTATGGAAAGCTACAGGGGACTCTGACTCCTTTCCTGAATTGAGAGGACCCCAACCATTTCCCAAACTGACTAGTCTTAACTAATTAAAGAATACCTTTATCAGATGGTTCTTGTCCATTCCCGTGGTGAACCGGTGAGGCGAGGAGTCTCTCCAGAGAAATCTCCGGGGGCACTCGAGGGAGTCTCTGGACTCAGTGGGTCCCATACCTGAGCGGAGAGGGTCCCATCTGGGGTGTCAGCTGAAACAGAAAAATTTACTCAACAGCAAAACCTGTTCCTGTTAAGCAGGTATTCTTTACTGCAGCGCTGGGCACACAGGGGATCGCTCCACCTAACATGTGCGCCTCTGAAAGTTGAACGCTAAACTTTTATGCAAATTATACACATGTATTCATGAGAATTCCCAGTAATCTCAACCCTCTTTCCCAAGTCATGACTTTGATCGCTTCAGGGATCTGCTGGCCAAAGTACTGTGGGACAAAGCCCTAGAGGGGAGAGTTGCCCAAGACAGCTGGTGAGTATTCAAAGATCACCTTCTCTGTTTCCAGGAGCAATGCACACAAACA
>NW_008625095.1:0-26154 GCF_000691845.1 Merops nubicus
TGTCCCACCCGAGTGATTCCCGGTGGTGTCGTTTCCTTTCCAGGAGCGGGGCACCCCATGAAGCCGCATCGCCTGGCGCTCACCCACAGCCTGGTCCTGCACTACGGGCTCTACAAGAAGATGATTGTAAGCGAGGGGCTTGACGGCACCTCCCCCACTCGGTGGGTGGGGGGAGAGGGGGCAGCGACGGGCAGCTTCGGGCTGGCGGCAGCCCGGGTGGGCGGTTTAGGGTTTGCTTGCAGGGAAGGTCACCAGCATCCTGGCCTGGATCAGAAGTAGGGTCCTCAGCAGGACAGGGGAGAGATCGTCACTGTCCTGGACTCAGCACTGGTGGGACCTCACCTTGACCACTGTGTCCAGTTTTGGGTGCCACAGGATAAGAAGGACATTGAGGGGCTGGAGCGGGTCCAGAGAAGGACAACGAAGCTGGTGAGGGGTCTGGGGAATATGGCTTGTGAGGAGCAGCTGAGGGACCTGGTGGTGTTTAGTCTGGAGAAGAGGACGCTCAGGGGAGACCTTGTTGCTCTCTCCAACTCCCTGACAGAGGTGAGGTAGGGATTGATCTCCCAAGGAACCAGCAATAGGACAAGATGCAATGGGCAGAAGTTGCCCCAGGGGAGGTTTGGATTGGATTTTAGGAAGAATTTCTTTCCAGGCTGCCCAGGGAGGTGGTGGAGTCCCCATCCCTGGAGGGGTTCAAAAACCATGTGGACGTGGCACCTGGGGACACGGTTCAGTGGTCACAGTAGTGTTGGGTGGTGGTTGGACCCCATGATCTTAGAGACCTTTCCCAACCTGAGTGGTTCCATGCTTCTTAGCACTCCCCCATCAAAGTTTGGCGTGTCATGGTAGGTTCTCACAGATCCCTTGTGCCGTGGCCTCTCCCTCAGCTCCACTTTGGGCACAGCATGGCACAGAGCTGTTGAGGACACAGCGTTCAGCAGCACCCTGAACCCCCATCGGACCGGGCAGAGCTGGGCAGAGAGGCCCCACGGTTGGTTGTCAGCATCTTGTGAGGACAGTGCCTGGAGCTGCAGCAGTGCCACTGGGGACTGTGCAGGATGTTCCTGTGTCTGTAGCTCCTTCTAGGAAGGTGCTGGTGACCACCGGGGACCATGTGATTGTATGACAGTAGAGCTGGAAACAAACCCAGACCCGTAAGAGGCTTGAAATTCACTTTGACACCTTAATGGGTTCACTGGTCGTGTCTCTTACCTGACCAGTGGTTGTCCAGCCTGCTCTTCAAACCTTTTGTTGACCAACCAGCTCAAGCAATGGTTAAAAGAGCCCAGCTAGAAAGGTTTTTCTCTTCCCTAATCTGTGTAAACCTGACAAAACATCATCAGCATGTAGCAGTAATTGGAAAGGAAACAGAAATCTTAATTTTTCTGAGAATGAACAAGTCTAGGTTACCAGAATGACCCTGGAAAAGGGTGGAAACCCTTTTTTGGGGGTGTTTTGTTTCGCTGGGTGCCAGTGGGATGGAAACTGCTGCTTTCCCTGGAATCCTTGTTCACTTTTCTGCCCCTTCCTGAAGCACAGAACAAAGGAAAAGCTCTTGGGAGCGCAGGGCTTGTAACTGAACCCCTGCTGATACAATATCAAGGTTGGAATGCTCAAAGTCTGCAATTCTGCCCCTTTTGAAGTGGCTTTTACCCATTTTGCCGTGCAGGGCAAGCCACCTGCAGCAGCTGAGTGTTTAGGGACAACTTTTGTTTTGTCTCCCAGAGTGGAGGGATTGCCTGGGAGCTGTTTCAGACTGTTGGGCAGTTTGATTCCTGGGCTGCCTGGCAAGGTTCCAGGCCATGCTTCCTGATCCAGGAGCTGGCTGTAGCTGCTGCCCATTGTCCCCACAGCCTGTGCCCTGTTTGAGGTGCCCTGGGAGGGGACCATAGCCCCTGTTACTGCAGATGTTCCAGGCTACAGCTTCACGTGCTTCGGGTTTGATGTGTAGGGGTGAGTGGATTTACATATGTGGAGTACTGGGTCCAGTGCTGGGCTCCCCTGTTCCAGAGAGACCAGGAGCTACTGGAGAGAGCCCAGCAGAGGCTGCAAAGCTGCTGAGGGGCCTGGAGCATCCCTGTGCCAGGAAAGGCTGAGAGCCCTGGGGCTGGTCAGCTGGAGAAGAGAAGACTCAGAGGGCATCTGATCAATGCTGAGCAAGAGCTAAAGGGCCCCTGGGGGACAAGAGGCTGGGGTCAGACTCCTGTCAGTGGTGCCCAGTGACAGGACAAGGGGCAACGGGCACCAACTGGAACCCAGGAGGTTCCACATCTGAACAGCAGGAAAGACTTCTTTTCTGAGGCTGCCTGAGGCTGGAGGAGGCTGTCCAGAGAGGTTGTGGAGTCTCCTGCTCTGGAGAGGTTCCAAACCCACCTGGCTGTGATCCTGGGCACCCTGCTATGGGTGACCTGCTGGAGCAGGGGGGTTGGGTGAGATGATCTCCAGAGGTCCCTCCAACCCCCACCATGCTGGGATTCTGGGATGTTCCCTTTGTGCTCCCAGATCCCCCCGTGTGTTCCTCACCCCACTGCAGTCGGGCTCTGCTCCTCTTGCTGCTCGGCCAAGCCACCACTTCCCCTCTCAGTCGTGGCCCTGAACTGGGTGACCCCAGAGGCTGCTCTCAGAGTGACCGTGGAGCTCAGCCCTGGCTTGTGGGCGTGCCTGTCGATGGTGGCGAGGAGCTGGTTTGAGGCTCTGGAGGACAAAGCTTGTCTCAGCCGTGTGTTCTCGCGTCTGCAGCTGCTCTGGGGATAAATCCAGAGCTGCTCTGGAAACCTGGTGGTGGTGCCAAGCTGTTGGACAGAAATACACAAAGCCCAGTCCCTCCAGCTCGAGCAGACACTTCTCCAGACCGTGATTCACTTCCCAGGTTTCCTCATCCCCACCGTGAGACGTGAAAGCAGAGTTAGAACCAAACTCCACCATGCCCTCAAAGACCTGACTAAATAATTTAGTAGTTGTGATACCAAAAGAAGCCTAAAGGCTGCTTCTCAAGCACCTGAGAACCAGAGTTGTATCAAACAAAGTGAGCAGAGAGAGCAGGATTAGGCCCATGTTTGGAATTCTGGCATGGTTACAGAGTCTTCTCCACTGCAGGGACAGGACAGTCCCTCAGTCAGTTTACACAGGATGCAAAATTTGGGTGGGTGTGTTGATCTGCTTGAGGGTAGGAGGCTCTGCAGAGGGCTCTGGCCAGGCTGGAACAATGGGATGAGGTTCAATACGGCCGAGTGCTGGATCCTTGGGTCTCAACAACCCCCCACAGTGCTCCAGGCTGGGGGAAGAGGGGCTGGAAAGGACCTGAGGGGGCTGGTCAACAGCCAGCTGAAGATGAGCCAATGTGGGCCCAGGTGGCCAAGAAGGCCACCAGCACGCTGGCCTGGATCAGCACGAGTGTGGCCAGCAGGAGCAGGGCAGGGATCATCCCCCTGGACTAGGCACTGGGGAGGCTGCCCCTCAAACCCTGGGGTCAGTTTTGGGCCCCTCCCTCCCAGAAGGACCTTGAGGAGCTGCAGCATGGCCAGAGAAAGGGAACAAAGCTGCTTGGGAAGGGTCTAGAGGAAGCTGAGCCTGGAGCAAAGGAGGCTCAGGGGAGACCTTCTGGCTCTCCACAGCTCCCTGACAGGAGGCTGGAGCCAGGGGGGGGTCGGGCTCCTCTCCCAAGGAACAAGGGACAGGACAAGAGGAAACAGCCTCATATTGTGCCAGGGGAGGTTTAGGTTGGACCTGAGGAATAGGGCCACCAGGGCTGTGCCAGGCTGCCCAGGGCAGTGGTGGAGTCCCCATCCCTGGAGGGGTTTCCAAGCTGTGGAGGTGTGGTGCTGAGGGACATGGGTCAGTGGGGACCTGGCAGTGCTGGGGAATGGTTGGACTCGATGATCTGAAAGGTCTCTTCCAACCTAAACAATTGTATGATTCTACTTCTTGTTGTTCAGGGTGGCCTCTGGACATCCAACAAGGGGTAGTTCTGCTCTGTGATGACTGTTTTGTGTTGGGTTTGGTCTCCTTGGCTTTGTCCTCTCACCAGGCAGTTGGTGTTCAGGTCTGACTCTGTCTGTTGAGCTCCATGTGTTAGGCGCTGAACAGGTCAACCTGTGTCATCACAAGATCCTTACTGTGAACCCGTCCACTTCCCTGACTGGTTTTTGCCACCTCTCCAAAAGAGATGAAGCTTCTGCAGCTGTTCTCTCTGGTTCTGAGCTTTTTCCAGAGAACTTTGGAACCCGTCGACCCATTACAGGCAAATCTGCCAGAGGGACTGAAACCAGCCCTGTGTCAGGGTCTTAACTTTGTATGGAAGGTGGGGGCTGGTCAGAGAGTGGTGCCCTCCAGTGAGGAAGAAGCTGTAGCTTGAGCTCAGCTGGTTTATTCTGCTGGTTTGCCCGAGGAGGGGGGTGTAGGGGGAGACATCAGAGCCTGTGTGAGGAGAGCCAGGAGACTGGTTTATGGCTGGAAGAGAGAAATCAGGAGGAAATTCAGTTTCAGGGAGCAACTGGTTGAATTTCACTGCAGGTGGGCATCAGGAAAGAACATTTTTGGCTATACCTCCTGCAGGTCGCTTGGCCATCAGCTGGAGATCTCTTACAGCTGAAGGCAGAGGTGCCTCTGGGTGGGACATGACTCTTGGCCTTTCTCTCTTGAAGGTTTTCAAACCGTACCAGGCGTCCCAGCACGACATGTGCCGCTTCCACTCCGAGGACTACATCGACTTCCTGCAGAGGGTGAGCCCCAACAACATGCAGGGCTTCACCAAGAGCCTCAACGCCTTCAACGTGGGCGACGACTGGTGAGTCTGCCACCCCCAGGCCTCCTCTAGAACGTCCTGGTTCTCCCTTGGCTTTAACCAGAACGAGGAACATGACCTTCCTGTGTAGACCAGGTGGTGGAACCTCCTCCTCGAGTCCTTTTGCTTCTCTTCAGCTCTTACACTCCTCCTTTTTTCGGTCAGTATTTAGGCTGGGAGCTTGTTGGGGTGGAGACTCTTTCACTGCTTGTGCTTGCAGAGCCTCCAGTTCTTCGACGTGGGAACTGGTTTTTAAAGTAATTTGTTCCCATTTCTTAATATAGAATCACAGAATGGTTGGGGTTGGAAAGGACCTTAAAGATCATCAGGTTCCAACCCCCTGCAGGGAGCAGGGACATCTGCAACTAGAGCAGGTTGCTCAGAGCCCCGGCCAACCTCACCTGGAATGTCTCCAGGGGCATTGACCACCTCTCTGGGCAACCTGGGCCAGGGGCTCACCACTCTCAGTGTTGCTTTGATGATCACAAAGCATTTTCTTACCCAAAATGAGAGAGGAAAATAAACCCCCCACCATCTTCAAGCTGTTACTCGTCTGTGGATGTAGCTGGTGACATGATGCTGGTGAGCTGATGACCCAGGGGCTCCACATCCTGTGGTTCTGTGTCATTTAGGTTGGAGAAGACCTTTAAGGTCATTGAGTCCAACCATCCCTGGCCAATTTTATTCTGCTTTTGCTCTGAAGAAATGGGGGAGGAATGATATGTTCTGTGTTTGACTCGTGGTTCCTTTTTCAGCCCAGTGTTTCCAGGCCTCTTTGAGTTTTGCTCTCGCTATACTGGGGCCTCCCTGCAGGGAGCAACTCAACTGAACAACAAGGTAACAGTGCTGGTGTCCTTGTCTTCTGACACACAGGCAAGAGCCAATGGCAGGGGGTCCATCTGAGGAGAACCTCAGAAACCTGGGGCTTTAGTGAAAGTGGCTGCTGGGAGGTCTCAAGACCACTGGTGGGTCTCTGCTGTGGAAATGGGCTACCTGAGACCATGCAAAAGGTCTCAAGAGTCCCTCAGGTCTTACTAAAAAAGAAACTACAGAGGACTGAGTCTTCTGGAGACCTGAGAAAGGTCTGATGAGTGTAAAGAGCGAGCTCAGGAACAAACTGTGTGTGCTGGGTGCTCTGCCTGCTGCTGTAGGGGGAGCAGTGGTGGTGGGAGATGATCTTTTCTGGCCTAACTGGGAATGTAGAGCACAGGACTAATCCAGTATGGACATGATGTATCCACATCTGGGCTAACAACAAGAAGAAGCTTTGGGAGGTCCTCCACAGGAGAAGGAAAGGCCAGGAGGGTGTTTGTGGGCCACAGGGCTGGGCAAGTTGAAGTTGGTGTGCTGGGGAAGTGGCCATGTTGTCACCTTAAATTTGTTTTTCCCCTTCTTAGATCTGTGATATTGCAATAAACTGGGCAGGGGGCCTGCACCACGCCAAAAAGTTTGAGGTAATGAGGCCAATCTCCATATTCCTCTGTCTGTTTGAAACCCAGGCTCTGTGTTTGATCCCTTCTAATGCTCCTCGGTTTTATCTCCCTTGCAGGCTTCTGGGTTTTGTTACGTCAATGACATCGTGATTGGCATCCTGGAGCTGCTCAAGTAAGTCCATGGGGCAACTGCACAATGTCCTGGCTGGTGTGTGCTGTCCCCTTGCTCCTGCTCCATTCTCCCTCTCTCTTTCTCCCCCCTCATTTGCCATTCCAGCATTCAGGAGGGCCAACAACTTGATTTTTGTCCTGGCCTCCTCCTTAGACACCGGAACGAGTGGTGGAGATTTGGAATATCTGCCTCAAGTTTCATTGTGTGCAGCTTGAGGGATACAGAATTCTTCCACTCTGTTTTTCATCCATCTGTGAAATGCTCCGTTCAGGGTCTCCTGAACCTCATTGGTTGGGCCTTTTGTAGGTAAATGTAAATTATGGCTCACTGGAGGCAGTTAAATGACTCAAATCTTTCTTGATTTGCTTCAGTGGATTAAGAACAGGACTCCAGCAACACATGGATGATCAAAGGACACTTGCTTTGAGTAGAAAAGAGTATGCTGGTGGTTTGGGTTTTTTTGGAAACTGAAAAATAAGTTTGGAATGGGAAGAAGAGTTCCAGAAATACCTTTTTCTGGGATTAATAGGGTGTTTTTACGTTTTTATGTACTCTCAAATTCCCTTCTTGTAACTGAGACAATGTGATGGAATTAATAAAGACTTGGGGTTAACCAGACAATAGTTAGGTGGGTGCTGGCAATTTTGCTCCCTCTCAAAGTCACCATTATGGGGTGTGCTGGGGTTTCTTGAGCACCTTTCCTCTCTGCCAGGCTCCCCTGCTCTGTTTGGAACCTAGGAGCTGGGCTGTGTATCTCTGCACAGCCATTTCCTGCCAGAGGTTCCAGCACAGCCCCATTACCCCTCGTGAGAGGCTGTCATGTGTCCCTGTTCTTCTGTTCCCCCTTCTCAGGAAGCATCTCTGCAGCAGGTGGCTGCATACTTGAGTTTGCTTCCCAGCATGGGAGTCCTTTGGTGCCTCTGCTCTGAGAAGTCCTCTTCTCCCTTTTCCAGTGGACAGGGGCTGTGTGCATGCATCTGCTTCAGCTCCTGGCTGGCGTTTGTCTCTGAGGTGAAGGAGCTGGGCTCTTCTAGAGCTTGGGATGCTGAGGCAAGGTACTGGGCTGAGACCCCCCTGCAGTGCTGGGGCAGCTCTGGAGTCCTCAGCACAGCAGAGACAGGGACCTGCTGGAGCGGGGCCAGAGGAGCCCCAGCAATGACCCGAGGGAGGAACCCCTCTGCTGGGAGCCCAGCAGGAGAGAGTTGGGCTGGGGCAGCCTGGAGAAGGCTCCAGGGAGACCTTATACCTTTCAGTACTTCAAGGGGGCCTGTCAGAAAGCTGGGGACAGACTTTGGAGCAGGGCCTGTTGAGACAGGACAAGGGGTGATGGTTTTAAACTCAAAGAGGGAGATTTAGACCAGAGAGAAGGAAGAAATTTTTTTATGCTGAGGGTGGTGAGCCCCTGGCCCAGGTTGCCCAGAGAGGTGGTCGCTGCCCCATCCCTGGAACCATTCCAGGTGAGGTTGGCCGGGGCTCTGAGCAACCTGCTCTAGTTGCAGATGTCCCTGCTCCCTGCAGGGGGGGTGGACTAGATGTGCTTTAAAGGTCCCTTCTAACCCAAACCTCTCTATGATCCTCTGATCTCCCCCTCTTCACCCTCTGTGCTCCAGCACAGATGTCCAGCCTGGTGGTGTTGGTGCTGCCCAGATGGGAATCAGTGCTGCCAGTACTCTAGCACAGGGAGGGAGTAAGTGTTCCTACCTCCTCCTTGGAGGAAACCTTTTGTTTCCTCATATGACAAAATTGTTGGGGCACCTCAGGGTTAACTAATGGTGTATTGTTTGTTGAGGAAACAAAACCCCACGACTTTTTAACACCTAAGTAGTTAAAATGGGTTCTCTTCATCATCTGCTTTCCAAAACATTTTTTACTACATCTTGACAACCTTTCATTCTAAAAATCTTACTTCCAAGTGCATCAGAAGAAGTTGATTTGGTGGTGGGGCATGTTTGGCCATGTATGAATGCCTCTTACCTAACCCATTCGCTAGGCCTCAGGTGGGCCAAGGTGACTTCAGGTGACTTCTGTTGGCTCTGCAGATGCTGGTGGTGGGTTTGGGAGCCGAGGCTCACGGTGCTTTTCCTCCAACAGGTACCACCCACGTGTCCTGTACATTGACATCGACATCCACCACGGAGATGGTGTCCAGGAGGCTTTCTACCTCACTGACCGTGTCATGACCGTGTCCTTCCATAAGTATGGGAACTACTTCTTCCCTGGCACAGGTGGGTGCTTCCCTTATGGGGCCCTCCAAAAGCTCTGCTGGAGGGTGAAAGTGTAAAAATCACAAAAGGAGAGCTGCAGGGAGAAAAGGGTTTAGAGGGCAGGTGGAGAAGAATGGAAGGATAGTCCCATGTGAGAAAAGGGGTCCTGTGTCAAGGGTCAGGGCTGGACTGGCCACTGGGTGAGTGACAGACTCTATCAACCCCTCTGCCTTCCCAAAGGGGATAAGGGAGAGAGACTTATGGGTGGGAAAAGAAAATTAAAATGCTTTTAATGAAAATAATAGTAATAAAATTAAATGGATTTTCATATATTTGCATACAACATGGAACCCAACCCCCTGATGGTAATGACATCACTGTCACCACTGGTGCTGTGGGACAAGCTGGTGGGCAAGTCCCAGACTGGACTCAGTGGCAAAAGCTGGGTTCAGGAACACACAGTTTGGGATCAAAGGCAGAATGGACAGAGTCCTCCTCAGATACTGGCCTTTGAAGAAGAAGCTTGACCCTGGTTATCCCCCAGCCTTATACTGACCATGGTGCAGATGGGTCGGAATCCCTTGTTGGTCAGCGGAGGGTCCCCTGTCCTGGCTGCTCTTCCTTGAAGGTGCCACCTTGTCCTTACTGCACCTCAACGCGGGGCAGAAGGTTGAGCAGTGACCTCAGTCTGCAGAGGAGCAGGTGTGGCAGGAGCCTGTCTGCACACCCCAGCCCTTGGGGATAACTCAACCATGGAGCTAAAAGCAGCCTGCAGAAAATCTGCTGTGGGCTTCAGCAAGTGCTGAGCTGGAAAGTCAAATCCCTGAGCAGAACCGGTCCTGTTGTAACTCAGAGCAGGTCGAGAGCTCTCAGCTCAGCCCAGACCTGGCCTTACCACCCCTCTGGAGCCTGAGAGCTGTTGTGACTCTCCTTGTCTTTCCCTGGGCAGGTGACATGTACGAGGTTGGTGCTGAGAGTGGTCGTTACTACTGCCTCAACGTGCCTCTGCGGGACGGCATCGACGACCAGAGTAGGTGTTCCTGCCTTGGTTTTCCACATCCCCTTGCCCAGCTGAGTGCTGGCCCTTCTGCTCCAGGACCATGACAGGTTGTACCTTCCTCCCTGCAGGTTACAAACACCTCTTCCAGCCAGTCATTAACCAGGTAGTAGATTACTACCAGCCCACCTGCATCGTCCTGCAGGTAAGAAGGCGAGTCCCTGCGTGTGCCCACCCCTCTGGGAGGCTGGTGAGGGGGCTGCTGTTGGTTGGAGTGTCCCAGCCCAGCTGCTCTCTGCACCGTCTGGTGAAGAAGGGTGGCTGAGGGGTGGGGACACTGGTGTGTGTCTGGAAAAGCAACAAAAATGGAGTCGCTGTCCTTCTGTTCCCCAGTGTGGCGCCGATTCCCTGGGCTGCGACCGCCTCGGGTGTTTCAACCTCAGCATAAGAGGCCACGGGTAAGTGCAGGGGGCTGGGGCAGAGCAGGCAGCTGGATCAGACAATCATGGAGTCCTTTAGGTTGGAAGAGACCTTTCAAATCAAGCCCAGCCACTAACCCAGCACTGCCAGGTCATCACTAATCTGTGTACCTCAGCACAATATCTCCACGGTTTAGAAACCCCTCCAGGGATGGGGACTCCACCACTGCCCTGGGCAGCCTGGCACAGCCCTGGACAGCCCCCAAGGGGAAGAAATTGTTGCTCAGGTCCAACCTCAACCTCCCCTGGCACAATGTGAGGCTGTTTCCTCTTGTCCTGTCCCTTGTTCCTTGGGAGAAGACCCCAACACCCCCCTGGCTGCAGCCTCATGTCAGGGAGCTGTGGAGAGCCAGAAGGTCTCCCCTGAGCCTCCTTTGCTCCAGGCTCAGCACCCCCAGGTCCCTCAGCTGCTCCTCACCAGACTTGGGCTCTAGACCCTTCCCAAGCAGCTTCATTCCCCTTCTCTGGCCATGCTCCAGCCCCTCAAGGTCCATCTGGGAGGGAGGGGCCCAAAACTGACCCCAGGATTTGAGGGACAACCTCCCCAGTGCTGAGTGCAGGGGGACAGTCCCTGACCTGGTCCTGCTGTCCACAAGTTGAAAGACCAGAGTCCTCGCCAGTGTTGAAAGACCGACCATTCCTTAGCCTGAAGGAGTCTCCTGCTGTGAGTTTTGAGATTTGACTTCAGCCTCCTTGCAGCACCAGGAGTTCTTTGGGGGTTTTTAACTCTTGGGTGACAGGAGTGGGGTCTGGGAGTGAGGCTTTGTGCAGGGTGCTGTAGAGCAGTGGTTCAGCCTCCCTGGCTGGTAGCCCTGAGCTCCAGGCCTACCACACCACCCATGGTGCTGTTTGGGTGCACGGTGGCATTTTTGATACACAAATTTGTGCTGCATTTACCAGCTCTGGCATTTTGTTTTTCGCTTGGGGTTTCTAGGGAGTGCGTGGAGTACGTGAAGAGCTTCAACATCCCCTTGCTGGTACTGGGAGGAGGTGGCTACACAGTCCGCAATGTGGCACGCTGCTGGTGAGTCTCTGCTCCTCGATGGTCACTGGGTAAGGAGTGGGCTTTGTCCCTGCCTGTGCCACGCAGCTTTCTCTGCACTGAACTCCTCTTGCTCCACGTTTTCAGGACTTACGAAACGTCGTTGCTCGTAGATGAAGCGATAAGTGAAGAGCTCCCTTACAGTGGTGAGTTGGAGCTTCATTTTTAACTCCCTAGCTGAGCTGAAATGTTTGTTATGTCAGCTGAAGAATTAACACTTCTGCTCTGCTTTGTGACCAGAGGTAAGGCCAGGGCCAAAGCGACAGCCTGTTCTGGTCTCAGAGCTGGCCTTAGTCATCTCCTGCCATCAGCTTGGAGACTTTGCTGGGCAGACACACACCTACACTGTCATGTCTCACTTAATGTGGATCATCTCCTTTACAGTGTTGCTTTTTCTGGCTCTGTTGTTCTGTATATCATAGGATCCTAGAATCTTAAGTTGGAAGGGACATCACAGATTAGCTGGCCCAACTTTTCTTGGCAAAAGCCCAGTCTAGACAAGCTGGCCCTGCACCCTGTCCAGCTGAACCTTAATAGTGTCCAGTACTGGTGACTCCACCACTTCCCCAGGGAGATTATTCCCATGGGTGATTGTCCTTGGTGTGGAAAAAATTTTCTCTTGTGTCTAGTTGGACTCTCGTCAAGGAGTAACTTGTCCCCATTACCCCTCATCTTTTCCATGGGACTTTGTGTAAAAAGGGAGTCTCCAGCTTCTTTGTAACCACCTTTTAACTACGGGAACATGATGACAGGGCCTCCCCTGAAGTTTCTTTTCCAAGCTGAACAAACCCAGTTCTCTCAGTCTTTCCTCACATGGCAACTTCTCAGTCCTTGGACCATCGTGGTGGACCTTCTGTGGACTCTCTCCAGCCTGCCCACACGTTATCCCATGATCCATGGAGGTTCTTCTCTCCCTCTACTTTACCCTAGCCAGGCTACCTCTGGAGTATTGGATCCATTTCTGGGCTCCCCATTTCAAGGGAGACAAGAAACTACTGGAGAGAGTCCAGTGGAAGCTCTGCAGCTGCTGAGGGGCCTGGAGCATCTCTGTGCCAGGAAAGGCTGAGAGCCCTGGGGCTGTTGAGCTGGAGAAGAGAAGCCTCAGAGGGGATCTGAATCAATGCTGAGCAAGAGCTGAAGGGCCCCCGGGGGTCAACAGGCTGGGGTCAGACTCTTGTCAGTGGTGCCCAGCGACAGGACAAGGGGCAATGGGCACAAACTGGAACCCAGGAGGTTCCACCTGAACAGGAGGAGAAACTTCTTTGCTGTGAGGGTGGCAGGGGCTGGAGCAGGCTGCCCAGAGAGATTGTGGAGTCTCCTCTGGAGAGATCCCAAACCCACCTGGATGTGATCCTGGGCACCCTGCTGTTGGGTGACCTGCTGGAGCAAAGGGGTTGGATGAGGTGATCTCCAGAGGTCCCTTCCCACCCCACCATGCTGGGATTCTGGGATCCAATTCCCTGCAGCTGCAGAGCTGTACCTCGCTGTGCTTTTTGGGGTCTGTCACTCATGGCATGGTGAGCTGCCACCCTCACCTCTGCTGTGTCTCTCTTGCTCCTTCCTTCACAGAGTACTTCGAATACTTTGCTCCAGACTTCACCCTTCATCCTGATGTCAGCACAAGGATTGAAAATCAGAACTCCAGGCAGGTACGTGCTGGCAGCCTTGGTGCTGTGTGCTTCTGAACCCCTGGGGTGATGCTCTTCTGTGAAACCAGGTAGGGCCCAGGCAAGGGATTCTTGTGGGGTAGAAAAGTGATGAAAAACAAGTGGAACCTTTGCTCTGGGTTGCCAAAAAGTCTTGTAAAAAGAACTCAGCAAGGTTCTCAAATAGTACAATTGTAGGGTTGGAAGGGACCTCTGGAGATCATCTCATCGAACCCCCCTGCTCCAGCAGGTCACCCATAGCAGGGTGCCCAGGATCACACCCAGGCAGGTCTGGGATCTCTCCAGAGAAGGAGACTCCTCAACCTCTCTGGGCAGCCTGCTCCAGGCTCGGACACCCTCAGAGCAAAGAAGTTTCTCCTCCTGTTCAGGTGGAACCTCTTGGGTTCCAGTTTGTGCCCATTGCCCCCTGTCCTGTCACTGGGCACCACTGACAAGACAAGAGTCTGGCCCCAGCCTCTTGTCCTTCGGGGGCCCTTTAGCTCTTGCTCAGCATTGATCAGATCCCCTCTGAGTCTTCTCTTCTCCAGCCCCAGGGCTCTCAGCCCTTTGTGGCACAGAGATGCTCCAGGCCCCTCAGCAACTTTCTGGCCCTCCACTGGCCTCTCTCCAGTAGCTCCTTGTCTCTCTGGAACTGGGGAGCCCAATACAATTATGGGACTGATTTCTGTGTGCTTGAGTAGCAGTAACTGAATCAACTCTCCCACCTCCTCTGCTCTGCTCAACATCTTGCACAAGTGGATTTTGGTGGCTACCACCTCGACGAAGCGGGCAGGCAGCGGTGCTGACATGCCTGGCTCCGGGTGGTCTGTGGGATCACGTGGTGCTGATCCCTCTCTCCTTTCTCTTTTCCTGTGTAGTACCTGGATCAGATCAGACAGACGATATTTGAGAACCTGAAGATGCTGAACCACGCTCCCAGCGTGCAGATCCACGACGTCCCTTCCGACCTGCTCAGCTACGACCGCACGGATGAGCCCGATCCCGAGGAGAGGGGCTCCGAGGAGAACTACAGCAGGTACCAGAGCTTGTGCTGGAGAAATTTGCTTCCCTTTGGTTGGGCAGATGCTACCCTGGAGAGAGTCTCATTTTCTAGAACAGCTACTGAGTCACTGCTCAGCCCCTGGTTTTATCCAGGGAGCCTCTCTGGAAATGGGTGGTCTCCTCACGTGACATTTCATGGGGTGTTTGGGTGTGGGGGCATCTCCTGACCTTCAGCAGTGTGACCTAGACCATGTTCTCTGTCTGCAAGGGTGCAGGACTCTCCTGGCTGACAGTGATTGTCTTTCCCCCCAGGCCTGAAGCTACCAACGAGTTTTATGACGGTGACCACGATAACGACAAAGAGAGTGACGTTGAGATCTGAGGGTGCTGCTGTGGTGCTCTGGACTCTGGGGGAGCCCCACGTTTGACACGGGTGCTCAGAGCAGATCACTGGGCCATGTAGGAGCCAGTCAGGCCCCTCCTCTTTGGATTCCCTGGCTTGCAGGGGCAGCAGGAACATCAGCACCGCGGGCTCCTGCAACCCGGAGAGGCAGAGAGCAGTGAGATGTGTCCTGTCCTTCCCTGCCACGTGTCACCGTTCTGGCTGTCACCTCTCTGGGGCTGTCCCCTTGCTCGTGGGGTGCAGTGTCCACAGAGTCTGCCCAGCCTGTCTAGTGTGGTGGGGCTCTGCCTCTCTTCAACAGCAGCTCCTCATCCCTCCCGCTCCCCTGGCCCCTGCTCGGCTCCCCAGCCCGCTGCCCTCTGAAGCCTGCGCTGAGTTGCTTCCTGATGTCCCCTCCTAACTGTTTGAGAAGACAAAGGCCCTTGTGGAACAGGGGTGGGGAGTGTCCCTGGAGCAGCAGGGTGGAAGAAATCTGCAGAGCGGGGTCTTGTTCCTCCTCCCCATGCCCCATTTCACATTCACAAGCTGGTGCTGCACAGCTTGGCCCAGTTGGAGCTGACTTCCCTGTCCCCTGTCCCTCGGGAGTCTGAAATCGGCACGGAGCAGAGCTCTGGCTGCTGAGGTCGGTCCATGGCTCCCAGCTGTTTCCTGAGGCCACACGTGGCCCTTCAGGGTGTCAGTGAGAGACGTGGGCTGCCCGGAGCAGAATCCGACCCGTCCTGACTGGCCCTGGGAGATGTGGCTGTGCTCACGGGTGGAGGAAGCTGCATCCTCCAGCTCCCACCTCCTCCCATCCCAGACTGAGCCGTGGTTTGGAGCTGGGGGGAGGCGGGTGGGGCTCAGCCTCTGTCTGTGCTGTTCCCTTTGGTTACTGGGGTCTTGAACCATTAAAGGAAGAGGCTGTATTTTTCTTACCTGACCCTCACACCTCTCTGGTTCATGTTCTCTAAAGGGTTCAGAAGGTGCCTATTGACCCTGTCGTCCTGCCTGAACAAGTGTAGGGCACCCAGCTCCTCGAAGGGTGCCCTGGTGAGCCTTCAGCCTCAGCACACAATGAGGAGAGCCCTCAGTTCCCTCACAAGAGGCAGGTGGGCTAGTGGACACTTCTGATGCCTCCAATTCCATGGAAAGTTTTGTGGGAAGCTGCAGAGATTATTCCAGAAAGCTTGCCTGTGGTGATTTTAAATATTGGGGTGTCTTTGAGTCAGTTTCCACAAGAGTCTGCTCTTTTGCTGTCGTAGAGCCCTCATTGGTGGCTCTGAGGAGGAAAGGCTGAGAGCCCTGGGGCTGATCACACTGGAGAAGCCTCAGAGGGGATCTAATCAATGCTGACCAAGAGCTAAGGGCCCCTGAGGGCAAGAGGCTGGGGCCAGACTCTTGTCAGTGGTGCCCAGCAACAGGACAAGGGGCAACAGGCACCAAATGGAGTCCAGGAGGTTCCACCTGAACAGGAGGAGAAACTTCTTTGCTGTGAGGGTGCCTGAGCCTGGAGCAGGCTGCCCGGAGAGGTTGTGGAGTCTCCTGCTCTGGAGAGATCCCAAACCTGGCTGGAGGTGATCATGGGCGCCCTGCGGTGGGTGACTTGCTGGAGGATGGGGGTTGGATGAGATGATCCAGAGGTCCCTTCCACTCCCACCACACTGGGATTCTGTCAAGTTTTAGCTAAGCAATAGAAAAGATTGACTGCACATAGAACCCTTCAGACACAGACCAGAGGGCTCCATTCTGAACCTCCCAACACAACCAGGGTCTCCCTGTCAGCTTTGTCTGACCCTGTCCTCAGTGCACTAAACAATCGTGTCCCTTGCCATCAAATTTTCTTAAACCCGTCGCGTTTACTGCCGAGCTTTGTTAAAACTCTGCTTTGGGTTCAGATCTTTGTTTTAGACCAACAAACACGTTGCCACTTCTGCGAGCAAAGCGAGTGGCTCCATCGTCAGCCCCGGGGGAGGCTGGCACCACCCAGGACATCCCAGATGAGGTGACAAACCCTTTGCTCCCGCTGCCCACAACCCAAACTACCTGAGGCCTGGTTTAATTGATTTAATTTAATTTACCTGATTTCCCGTTGGAAGCATTTGAGCTGACACCCTGGGCGTTGAGGTAGCTCCGAGGCTCGGGACGTGCGCTGACGGGTGGGCAGCGGGGCCCTGCGGAGGAGTTTTGGAGGGTTTTCCCTTTTTCGCTCTTTTTTCCTTGCTTTTTTTAACTCCCCTAAAGCCCTGCCCGTCCCGCCGGCGGCGCTAGGACCCGGAGAATGCTGGCTGGGGGGCGTGGCCTGGTGGGGGCGTGGCATCATGAATATTCATATTGGACGGGACCAAGCAGCGCGGTGAGTTGGGGGGGGACCGGAGGGAAGTCCCGGGGCGCGGTATGGGGCTGCAACCTGGGATGCTCCCGAACCTTCCCCGCTCCTCGGGATGCTCACGAATTCCCCCCTGGGGACCTCCCGAGCTCCCCGGGCTGCTCCCGACCCCCCCCCGCCCCGACCCTGGCAGCGTGTGTAGGACCTGGAGCTCTGCTGGGACGTTTCCATCATCCAGTGATTCCTTTTGTTTGCAGGTTGGGGTGGATGGAGGGATCTAAAGAGGGGTCCTGAGCGCAGGTTGGTGGTTTCTTTGCGCTTCTCGTTGTCTGTAGAGTGGTTTGGGTTGGAAGGGACTTTTAGGGTTCATCTGGTCCAACCTCCCTGCAGGGAGCAGGGACATCTGCAACTAGAGCAGGTTGCTCAGAGCCCCGGCCAACCTCACCTGGAATGGTTCCAGGGATGGGGCAGCGACCAGACCACCTCTCTGGGCAACCTGGGCCAGGGGCCCACCATTCCCAGGGGCTCACCATCCTCAGCATCAAAAAATTCTTCCTTCTCTCTAGTCTAAATCTCCCTCTTTGAGTTTAAAACCATTACCCCTGGTCCTTTCCCAACAGACCCTGTCCCCAGCTTTCTGACAGACCCCTTGAAGTGCTTGCAGGCCACCAGAAGGTCTCCCCAGCTGGAGCCTTCTCCTCTGCAGCTGCCCCAGCCCAACTCTCTCCTGCCGGGCTCCCAGCAGAGGGGTTCCCCCCTCGGGTCATTGCTGGGGCTCCTCTGGCCCCGCTCCAGCAGGTCCCTGTCTCTGCTGTGCTGAGGACTCCAGAGCTGCCCCAGCACTGCAGGGTTGTTCCCCATCTCCCCAGAGCGGGGTAGACCAATATGTAGCTTGTACGTATTGAAAGTTTTAAGAAGTATTCTGATGACAGACACCCTGGCACATGTTTGGTGTGGGGTGAAGCCCCCTGGTCTCTGCATGCCCTAAACCTGAGTAACCCTGAGCACCTGGAGACCCTTTCAGAACCTCAGCTCAGCGTCTATTTTTTAGATGGAGGAAAGGGAAATAAAGGTCTCCTGGAGTAGGATTTCCAGTGAAATTTCCCTCTGATTTCTGAGTTGGGGACTAAGCTGTGTGGCCATAATCTCTCTGAAGTTATCTCAGTGCTTTTTTTTGACAGTCTCTCTGAGCAGTTCACACAGAGACGTTGCATTTGAGAGCTGAGTGTTTCTCTACTTACTTTCCTCCCCTTTTCCATGTGATATTTCCGGCTCCTCTGCTCCCTTGTTCCTCAGCTCTCCTTCAGACCCTCTCAGAACAGGCTGCAGCTCAAGCCCTTTCCTTCCCCCTTCATGCCTGGCAGTGGCTGCCATTGGTTTCCTCTTGCTCCTCAGTGTCTTCCATTTTCCATGGCAGCTGATGACACTCACACATCTCTCCTGCAGTTCTCGGTGTTGGCTTGCTGTCTTGGGATCCCCTCATTTTATTTCCCCCCCTGGGATTTCTGGGAAGTGCTGGGATTCATGATGCCAACGTGGTGCTCTGCTTGGGGAAAAGTGCCCCATGTGTCTTTTTTAATTCCCACTGTGTCTTTTTGGGGCATCTCAGCTGCTGAAATCCGTGCCGAGATCCGTGTTTGGGGTGGAGCCGAGGGATCCCCGTGTGTGGGGGGGCAGGGGGCTCATAGCAGTGTGAACATTGGCTCTCTCGGAGCTCCATATGTGGGTTTCCTGCACCAACCACCTTTTCTCCTCCCTTTTCCCTGTAAGATGCAATCGAGGTGCTTAAATCCCTGCTGAGATCTGTGGTGGTGTCTGCCCAGGCACCTCAGGGCAGTTGCTGGCAGAGGCAGGGAAGATGGTGGTGGAAGTTTCTGGTATGTTTTCTGGTGCCATCATCTCCTCCTCAATCATCTACTTATCCTGGCACAGACAAATACTTTCCATCTCCTTGTCCAGGCCTGTAGGACCATAATTTCTCTGCCCTTTTTGTGGCTTACTCTGCTTGTCTCTTACTCTCTCTCCCAGCTTATCCATTAGGGCTTGATGAGCCCTTTTTTTTTCTTCCATGTCTTTCTATGTATCTGTGGGGCTTTTTGGTCTTCTTTTTCCACTGCTGTGCACTGGAAACCTGCTCTCCCTTCCCTGGGAAGGAGATGGACTTCTTTTTCAACCCTCTACATGCCCTTCCCTGCTCTGCCTGGGTGAACGGAGCATTTCTGCTTCTTCCCAAGTCCATATGTTCCTTCTGTGGCTCTTGGGAATCTGAAGGTTCCCTGAAAGCCTTTCTCTTGCTGGCAGGGTGGGGTTTGAAATGAGTCCCTCCCTCTCTTATTGCTTCTCTGTCCCTTGTCAGAGGGAACAAGCTGGACCAGGCCATCTCTGTGCCCAGGAAAGGCTGAGAGCCCTGCAGTTGTTGAGCTAGAGAAGAGAAGCCTCAGAGGGGATCTCATCAATGCTGAGCAAGAGCTGAAGGGCCCCTGGGGGACAAGAGGCTGGGGTCAGACTCTTGTCAGTGGTGCCCAGTGACAGGACAAGGGGCAACGGGCACCAACTGGAACCCAGGAGGTTCCACCTGAACAGGAGGAGAAAATTCTTTGCTGTGAGGGTGGCTGAGCCTGGAGCAGGCTGCCCGGAGAGATTGTGGAGTCTCCTGCTCTGGAGAGATTCCAGACCCACCTGGATGTGATCCTGGGCACCCTGCTGTTGGGTGACCTGCTGGAACAGGGAGGCTGGATGAGGTGATCCCCAGAGCTGTATTATATTAACTACTTCTTTATATTTTATATTATATAGATTATTTTATATATCTATAAAAAGCAGCTCAGCTGAAACCAACTCCATCACATCATTGTCCTGGAGGAAACCCTGTTGCTCCATCCCTGCACTCACTAGAGCAGTTGCCATCAAAACTTGTTGCTTTTTCTCCCCCTGTTTTTACCTTGAGCTGAGTTGTCTTCTGGATTTGGTGTCCAGTGTGTGGGATGGGTGTTGAGGCCCTTCAGCACTTCATTTGGTACATGTCCCCCATTGCTTGGGGCACAGTGATTCCACCTGTTTCAACTCCACAATGCTGCTGGGTTGAGGCAGGGAGTGCTGCCAGGATTCAGTGGTTTATATCAACAGCAGCTTCCAGAAAAGCCATCATATAATCATGGAATCCCTGAGGTTGGTAAAGACCTTTAAGATCATCAAGTTCAACCATCCCGTGGTGTCTACCCTAAGAGAAGGGCCTGTCAGTCTTCAGGCAGAGGTTCTGCAGGAGCAGGTAGTGGGCAGATGGGGTTTTTCTAGGGAGGGCACAGCAGAGCCCTGGCCTGGGGCATCATCCTCCAGTCCATCATTGTGGGATGGACTGGAGAAGGGAAGGGGCAGTGTCTCCATCAGGGCTCTTAATGTTGTTTCCCTTCCTTTTCTCTTTAGATAACCCAAATGATAAAGCCAAGATGAAGAAAATCAAAGCAGAGTGGTGACAATGGAGACCAAGGGTTGGTTGCTGAGGTAGTTGGGTATCAGACAGGTCAGCAGGGATCAAACTAAAGCCTGTTCTACCTGGTGCTGGACTACAGGCAGCTCAGTTCTGCCCAGTGGATCACCACTGGGCAGGTTGATCTCAATCTTTCTGCCAGAGCTTGTGCTGATGTCTTCATTTAAAATATATCCAAACCAGATTGCAGCTGTCCCAGTGGAGGAACATGGCATTGGAGCTGTGGCTGCCTCCTGAACTCGCAGGAGGACAGACTGGTCCCTCCAGTGTCTCTCTGGGAGGAAATAATGGAAGGTGTGATGGGGTGGGATTGGGAAACGTTGTTCCCATCACCGTGGTGTGAGCAGCTGCCTCCAGGCTAGGCCAGACATGGTGTGACTCCTTCACAGCGAGGAAGGTCTCACTGCCCATGTTTCAGGGTGAACGTGGACCTTGGGAAATGTGGGGCCAACGCTGCTGGGTGGGAGATGGGCTCTTAGGAGGATTTTTGCCTCTTGGGTTAGGCGGAAGCGTGAGTTGTCCTCTCCATTGGTGACTGGAATTGTGCATGAGGGCTGGGTGGTTGAGATCTTGAGAGGTTTGGAGGAAAAGCCAGGCACCACCCACCCTAGGTAGACATGGGTTCCTTGGGGATTCCTGCTTTGTTTGCAAAACTCCCCGTTTGTTGCTTCTGCAGCTGGACTTGGAATGGGCTGCATGGAAGAGCTGCAGATAAGTGAAGATGAAAAGGGACTTTAAGAAGACTTTAAGAAGAAATGACTTGATGCAAATGGTGGGAAGGAGAAGCTGGATGTGGAGAAGCAGCAGAATACTGCAGAGAAGCAGAAGCTGGTAAGCAAAGTGTCCCATCCAAGCAAGGAGGTCCATCTCAGGCTGACATGGGATGATGAGTTGGGGCTGGGGTACAGCAGGCCAGCAAGCATGTTCTCCTCAAAAGCTCTGTCCTCACTGCAGGGAGGTGACACTGGAAGGAGGAGAAACAACGATGAGGGACTCCCCTGGCCAGAGCTTTGGGGAGTGTCCTCAGGAGGCTCTAAGCCACTTCTGCTGAAGCAGGTAGAGACAGGAGAAAGACGAAGAGACTCAGTGACACTGGTGTTGCTTCTGGCTGCTCCTTGCTGGCTTTTTCTCTTGATGGTGTCCCTAGACCTGAGGCCAGCAGGATCAGTCTGCAGGTAACCACTTCAACCTCTCCCCAGCCCCAAAGCAGACTGGACTGGCTTTCCTTAAGCTGATTCTGGCCTTGCTCTCCTGCTCTTCAGGCAGCTCTGAGGTTTTGTTGTGCTCTGAAGATGTTTGAATCCTGGACTGAACATGAGTAGAGTTGTCTGCCTTGGATCTCTCCTCCTGGACTTTGTTCCTCTCCCATGCTTCTTTCATCTCAGCATTCCCCAGATCTGCCCTGGAGAGACTTGGCTTACATGGGACTGGCCCTGGCATGTCTTGGCTTGTCCATGGACACAGAGACCCCACACAAGATGATCAGCGTATCCTCAGAGCTGCTTTTTTGTCTTGACAGAAGCATAGGGAAGGAAAAAGCAGAAGTGTAGAGATGATGGTTTTTTGGGATGCCTGGTGTGAGCTGGTGTCCTTAGTTCACACGCCAAGCTCTGCCTGAAGCCCAGGAGGTCTGTGGGTCCTTGGCTTTCTTCTCTGGAGAGCAAAGACTGAACAATTCAGGAAACTCCTGGAGCTGAACGTGGACATTTCTGCTCCTAAGTCCCTTGGCTGATAGAACAGAAAACACTCCTGGGTTATTTTATTTTTTTAAAAAATTATTGAGAACTGAGAAAAAGAGCAGAGAGCAAAACAATGCTCCTTGCAGCTGCTTATACAAGACAAATGGGCTTGAAATCAAGGTTCTGTAGAAATCCCTTTCTTGGTGACTACAAACTTGTGTGAGCAGCTCCTCTGACAGTCGTTTTGACCCTTCTCCCACTGGCTGTTTCCCTGTGACAAGAGGAAAGGAAGGGAAAGGTTCTCCTAATTTTGCTGCAGTCCTTGGGGCTGGGCAGTTGGTGGTGGCAGCTCCTGCTCTGCCCAGCCCCATCACAAGGCAGGAATGAGGTGACCAAGGGACAACTCTCCCTTCTGAGATACTAGATACTGTAGGCAGGAGGTCTGAACTCACTGGGCATGTGCTGCCTGATGACAGGGCCAGGCCCAAGCTGAGGGAAATGAGGAGGGCATGTGGTGCAGCACCAGAGAAAGCCTAGCAGGGTCTCCAAGATGTCAGAAGGCCACAGCCTGACTATGGTGTGGTTGCACCAACACAAGAGCCCAGGCTCTGTCTGCCCTGCAGATCCACAGACTTTCATCTGTGTTTATCTTCCCCAGCATCAGCAGCAGAGAATTGGGGGTTTCCTTCCACCCTACGCTGTGTCTCCAGCACCCTGTGTGATAGTCAGGGACAGTGGTCACTGAGCAGCTTCCATACATGTCCTAACAGATGAGACAAACTTAATAAACCACCACTTGTCTCTGGGACCTGTTCCAGCCAATGCCTTGTGGGTTTGGGAGCAGACTCTACTTCACTATTGTGCTTCCAGATGGAGCTCACCAGACCTCTTCCAAGGTGTCCCTGCTGCAGGAAGGCACCTTTCCCTCTGTCAGCTCATGGGAGGAGGACATCAAGTCCCCAGATGATCACACGGGCTGTTGTGCTGCCTGCTGCTCATTTTTCATTGACCAGGGAAGTTGACAGCACCTTGTGAGGGAAAGGATGGAGCTTTGAGCTAGACCTGATCACCTGGGACATGCTTCAGAGTAGTGCCCTGTTTGCTCTGGGCAACTGAGCATGAACTGACTTCTGGCATGTTCTTCTTTCTGCTTCAGATGGAGAGGCTGTGAGAAGAGCCTGAAGACACCCAGAGGGACTTCCTTGCTTCCAGGCACTGCAGGGAACATCCAGCCACCACCCCCCATCCACAATGAGGGACTGTTTCTGGAGACATCCCACCAGCTCCTCCACTTCCAAGCTGTTCTGGCATCCCACCACCTCCATGAGGAACAGATCTTCCCCCTCCTGCCCTTGGCTTTGGATCCAGGGAAGCCTGTGCACCTTGACTGCTTCCATGGGATCGTCTCCAAAGAAGGCTCTCAGCCAGCTGTACAACTATGAAGCCCACATCACACTAAGGTAGGACCTATATTCTAAAGGGCACCTTACACCTTGTTCTTTCACCCCAGCAAGCTCCTTCTTTTCCTTGTGTCTCATCTGGCATCACCCTGGCCAAGGGGTTTCATGGCCCTGCTTCCTGTACTCTATAGAGAAGCCAGCTTTCTGCAGAAGGAGGTGCTTTCATCTTTGCCTTTGCATGCAGAAAGGACAGGGCAGAGAACACAGGGACTTGAAGGGCTTGGTCCTCCTGAAACCATGCAGGAGACCTTGCTTGCAGCATGCTGGCACCTGCTGTCCTCTGCCACCTTTGAAGGCTGTGGTGGCCTGGAAGGTCTTCATTGCAGACCTGAGGCATCTCTCCTGTGCAAGCTGGCTTCATAAGCTGGCAATTCTTAATAAAATCTCAGGAAGACCTGGAGACCCCTCCAGATGATGAGGTCCTCTTTAGCTCTGAGAGGAGGGAGGGATTTCCTGGCTAAGCCACAGCAGTGTGATCATAGAATCACAGAATGGTTTGGATTGGAAGGGACCTTAAAGATCATCTAGTTCCAACCCCCTGCCATGGGCAGGGACACCTCCCACTAGACCAGGTTGCTCAAAACCCCATCTGCCCTGACCCTGAACACCTCCAGTGATGGAGCATCCACAGCTTCCCTGGACAACCTGTGCCAGGGTCTCACCACCCTCAGAGTGAAGAACTTCTTCCTATTACCTGATCTAGATCTACCCTTTTCCACTTTCAACTAATTACCCCTCCCTGCTAACAGGCCCCTCCCCACCTTTCTTTTAAGCCCCTTTTAAGTCCTGGCAGGCCCCCAGGAAGTCTCCCCAGCTGGAGCCTTCTCCTCTGTGGCTGCCTCAGACCAAATCTCTCCTGCTGGGCTCCCAGCAGAGGGGTTCCCCCCTCGGGTCATTGCTGGGGCTCCTCTCGCCCTGTTCCAGCAGGTCCCTGTCTCTGCTGTGCTGAGGACTCCCCAGCTGCCCCAGCACTGCAGGGGGGTCTCCCCAGTCTCCCAGTGCTTTCTCTATCATCTCTCTCACTGTCAGACATTTCTGGGGCCATTTCCTCACCTTGGCAGCGAGGCAGGAAAGCAGCAGGGTGTGGGTGCTGTGTGTGAGCAGCACCTCGGGAGAGGAGCCACTCCCGGCCCTGCTCTCTGCCCTTGGCTGTGCTGCAGCTCCAGGCCCTGCCCTTTGGAGAGGACTTGTCCTTGCCCTGGGGACAGGGCATGGGGCTGTCGTGGTGTCCCAGCACTTTGGGCCAGCCCTGTGGCTTTGCACACTGCGGGGTGTGAACCGGGGGGGTTTAGAGGTGATGTCCACAGATGCCCCAACCTGATGGTCGTTGAAATGGTGGAAGGGGATAAAAAGTCTCCTGCCTTGGAGCTTTTCTTCTCAGTCAGGGATAGAGAGCTGCGTGTTCACCAGAGAAATCTGTTCCTTTCCAAAGGGTGTGGCTCTTGTTGGGCGCTTTGCCCCAGGGCCAGCCCTCTCCCTTCTGGGTGCTTTGGTGGTGGCCCCAGCTGCAGGGACAGTGGGAGGTCCCTGCAAGGCCATTTTCTGCTGCTTTTGGGTCGGCAGCTCCTTGCTCTGTTGCTGGCACTGGCAGCCTGTGTTCGGTGTTTCCCCTCTGCTTTCGATCCCCCAGTTGAAGGCTGGGTTTGTGAGTGTCCTGATGATTTCTTCTCACCTCAGTTTCCCAGTTTGAGGTGTCCGTAGAACTTGGGAGCCTGGCAAAGAGTTTCTTCCTGGACAGAGGTGACCTGCCTGAAGGAAACCTTTGGGTGTCTCTGCAGCCAGGGGTTGCTGGGTTCTAAGCTGAGGGTCTCCAGGACAGGTCAGGTGGCACTTGGGGTTTCTGCAGCAGGGTGGGAGGCTGCATGTCCCCACGGTAACATTATTTCCATGGCAGGGTAGTGAAAGTTCTGCTCTGTGGACAACTGGGGTCCCGGTGCAGAGCTGCTGTTGGACACCAGGTGGCACCTGGATCTCTTGGGCTCTCTGGAGTTTTGAGTTTCTGCTGCAGCCTGTGTACAGAGCCCTGCTCCAGAGACTGTCCCAGGACCTCCCTGTGCTGTGCTGGTGGTTTTATTTGGGGGGAGCAGAGTCCTGGCCGTGCTCCGGGAGGGGTCTGGGGCTGTCAGAAGCAGGTTTCTGGCAGCACTGTTACCCTGAGATCCCTGTCAGGGGAGCAATTCATTTTCTTTCTTAATAGCTCATAAAGAATCCTATAAAATAATTTTCTCTCTTGTTTCTTGGGCCTCTTTGGGTGCTGCCAGGCCCGGGGGCAGGTCTGGCCCTGGCTGGGTTGGTCACCCAGTGCTGGGTGCTTCAGCCTCGGGAGTGCTGCTCCAAATAACTTATTGGAGTACACGCAGCATTTTCTGTGTTAGGATGTTTTCCACGGGAAACAGCCTGTGGATAAAGATCCTGCTGTATTGATCTATTTCCTGGTAGTGGTCACACATCAGGGCAGGAAGTTGTAATATAGAGAGAGGATTGACTGGTTGGGTTGGAGGGGGCTTCCAGGATCACCTACTCAACCCTCCTGCAGTGAGCAGGGACATCTGCAACTAGAGCAGGTTGATTGTCCAGCTTGTCCAGCTTGACTTTGAACCCTTGAACCCTTCTAGGGATGGGGTTTTGACCTCTCTGGACAACCTGGGACAGGGTCTCACAGTGGAAAAGATTTATTCCTTGTGACCAGTGTGAATCTCTCCTCTTCCAGTGTAAAACCGTTGCCCTTTGTCCTGTCACACCAGAGCCAGGCCAAGCCAGGCTCTGGTAGAAGGTGTCCCTCCATCTTTCTTGTAGGCCCCCTTTTTCTACTGAAAGGCCCCCAGAAGGTCTCCCTGGACAACCTGGGACAGGGTCTCACAGTGGAAAAGATTTATTCCTTGTGACCAGTGTGAATCTCTCCTCTTCCAGTGTAAAACCGTTGCCCTTTGTCCTGTCACACCAGAGCCAGGCCAAGCCAGGCTCTGGTAGAAGGTGTCCCTCCATCTTTCTTGTAGGCCCCCTTTTTCTACTGAAAGGCCCCCAGAAGGTCTCCCCAGCTGGAGCCTTCTCCTCTGCAG
>NW_008625095.1:26270-29347 GCF_000691845.1 Merops nubicus
CCCGGGTGCAGGACCTTGCCCGTGCCCTTGGCCTGGTTGAACCTTGTGAGATTTGCATGGCCCACTTGTCCAGCCTGTGCAGGTCCCTCTGGATAGATCCCATCCCTCAGATGTGTGTCCTGCACTACTCAGCTTGGTGTCATCTGCAAATCTGATGAAGGTCCATTCAATCCTACTGCTTATGTCATCAGTTACAGTATTAAATGTTATTGGTCCCAGAACAGCCCCTTATGTGACAGGATTTGTTACTGTCTCCCCATTTGGATGTTGTTTGAGTTACTGACTGTAACTCTGACACTATAACTCATCCAGCCAATTTTTTATCTATGTAGTAAGGTCATAGAATTACAGAATGGTTTGGATAGGAAGGGACTTTAGATCATCCAGTTCCAACTCTCCTGCCATGGGCAGGGACACCTCCCACTAAGCCAGGCTACAGAAGGCCCCATCCAGCCTTGGACACCTCCATTGATGGAGCATCCACAACTTCCCTAGGCAACCTGTTCCAGTGTCTCATCACCCTCACAGTGAAGAATTTCTTCCTCTCTAACCTAAATCACTAGAGATCCGGGACTCCTTAGCTCCAGAAGGCCAGATCCAGAGAGGTAGTTAGCTCCTAACACATGGAAATATAGGACACCATAGTAGGCAGTGGGACTTTATATGCCTGGCCAAGGGTCAGGGCCCTGAACACCTTGTGTGGACCCAAACTAGAGTTTCTCTTTAGAGTGAAACCTTGGGCTTTTCTGAAAATGCTGCTGAGCACTCACAAAATGTCTGGTGGTGGTTCTCTGGGCTCTCCAAGTGCTCACAAACGCATCTAAAGGATCCCCATGTGCTCTTCATGTGTCCTCAGAGTTCCAGGCTGCTGGGAGGCATCACTGCCTCTTGCTCACAGATGTGTTCCTGTAGCCAGCCCTAGCACACGTGTCTCCTCTGTCCAATGCCTCCCTCCCTTTTCCTCCTCCAGCTCAATGTCCTCAGGTCCATCACCTCACTCTTGGTGACAGGGAGGCCTTCAGGGTTCTGCAGCTGTAGGTTCTCCACTCCTCAAATACCTGTGCATGTTGTGCACATTAAACAGGGTCAGAAACTTCTCTCTTCTGCTGTTGCTCAGGAATATTCTTAGACAAAACCGAGAAGTCTGTCCACAAACCTGGGAGCTGGTAAATCCTGGTTCAGAAGTGTCTGCTGAGGAGAAGGAATGAGGGGAGCTCACCAGGCATCCTTCCAGCATCACATGATGATTTGGATGGAAAGGGTCCTCTGCAAGTCTCGGATCCATCTGTCCTGCTACAAGTAAGACTGACTTAAATGTTAGAGATTACTCAGGGCCTTTTGCAGTCCAGTTTGAGTCTCCTCAAGGATAGAAATTCCCCCAGCTCTCTAGATGTAACTGGGCTCCTTCTCTCCTGCTTAACCACCCTTGGTGAAAATATTCTTCTTCTATCAAGTCTGACTTCAATTAAGTCAGGGTTTCCCTTTTTGGACCTGGTGGCTGTTATCTCTTGACCTTCGCTATGCTCTTGCTTCCTCAGTGGCCTCCTCTCAGTGGCTGAGGGACCTGGGGGTGTTCAGCCTGGAGCAAAGAAGGCTCAGGGGAGACCTGAGCGAGACCTTCTGTCTCTCCACAGCTCCCTGACAGGAGGCTGGAGCCAGATGGGAGTTGGTCTCTTCTCCCAAGGAACAAGTGACAGGACAAGAAGAAATGGCCTCAAATTGCACCAGGGCAGGTTTAGGTTGGACATGAGGAACAATTTCCTTCCCTTGAGGGCTGCTCAGGGCAGTGGTGGAGTCCCCATCCCTGCAGGGGTTTCCAAGCTGTGGAGATGTGGTGCTGAGGGACACGGGTCAGTGGGGACCTGGCAGTGCTGGGGGAATGCTTGGACTCTATGGTCTTAAAGGACTTTTTGAACTGAAACAATTCCATGATTCCATGATTCCTTGTTTCTCCTGGAGTGGACACAGCAGGACACACCAGCACCAGTGCCTTCCTGCAGTGCTAGTGGGAGGCTGAACAACCTTTTGCTTTTCACAGGAGGCTGAACCTATCTGGGGAACTTTATCCCTAGACCTTGTCAGTGTCCCAGCCCTGCAGAACACATGGGACACCCGCTCCCTGTGTTGTGTCCTGTGAGAAGGGTCTGAGCCTGTTCCCTGGAGTTTCTAGAAAGTGGAGTCACTCCTCGTGACATGTGTGATCCAGAAGTACAGGGACGGTGGTGGCTGGTCTGGGAGGTGTCTGCACGTTCCTGCTGCATCCCACCTGCATGTGTCGGGGTCTGTGGAGAAGAAGAGGAGAACTATGACCAGCTCAGACCCTTTCTGTAGCACTGCTGTGTATTTTAGCAGTTTTGTTTTCATCCCGAGACAGTTGCTGGTGCCCGGGCACTGGTTGGGCTGCTGCAGATGTCCCAGTGCAGATCTTTTGCTTGGTGGAGGTGATGTTTCTAACGGGGAACATGTAGAAAACTTGGTGGGAGTGAGGTCAGGCTGTGACCTGAAGCTGCTGCTGGTCCTGTCGGTGTTGGCGTTGCTGGTGTGGTTTTAGGGGTGCTGCAGGTGATGGGGGCAGCTCCTGCCTGTCCCGGGCTGCTGCCCCTGTGAGAACCATTTGGGCTGTCACTGGTGGGCTCTCTGCAGGCGAGTGGTGCTTACTGGGATATACTGGGAGCCGGACGGTGCCTGTAGCACCCACAGCAAACCCCTCCCCGTGTTTGTACTGGGGTGTCAGCACTGGACAGTGATTTTCTCGGCAATTCGAGCTTCGAGAGGCCCCTGGGCGCACCCCAGGTTAGGGCTGGGAGTGCTCTAGGGCTTTGCTGGCTTGATGCATTTCTGGGGGCTCGTCCGGCCTGGAAAACGGGGGGTTTTCCTCTGGTCCCCCCTTGTTGTGTGTCCCCATTTGCAGGTCCTTGCAGTGCCGGTTTCATCCGCCAGATGCGCGCAGTTGAGCCGCGTTGGCCCAGTTCCCGGGAATGATGTCAGCGGACAGGGATTGGGCGACGGGATCAGCTGCTCGGGTGACGGAGGCTTGACGCAGTCCCGCATCCTCCCCTGCATCCCCCCCCCGTCCC
>NW_008625096.1:0-18380 GCF_000691845.1 Merops nubicus
GCCCCCCAAACCAGTACACTCACAGTACTTGAGTTATTCCTGTGTGTTACTGTCCTTCAGTCAAAATTTAAGAAGCTCTAACAGTTACTCTTACTTCAGAATGAGACATATTTAATTCCAGGGGCAGGAAATATAAAAAAGCATTGATAATACCACGTTTGTAATTAGCTGCACCTTGGAGTCTAATTTTGACATTAATTTCATCAGCATCAGCTTTGCGAGGAAGAGATCACATTTTTAGTTTGACATGCTTAGTGCCATATTTATGAATTAGTAAAAATGCAACCACTTATAACAAAAATTCAAGCAAAGCAAATTCATTAAAACATTGTGGAACAATCACAGAAGGCAGAAATAACAGAAAAAGAATCACTGCTGAAACTAAGTAGATTTTCATTAGATGTTAGGAGAAAGTTCTTTAATATGAGGGTGACAGACCACTGGAATCCCTGGGAACGTTCAACATCAGGCTGGATGAGGTTCTGAGTAGCTTGATCTATTTGGAGATGTCCCTGCTTATCGTAGGGGGGTTGGACTAGATGACCTTTGGAGGTCCCTTCCAACCCAAACACTCTATGGCTCTACGATTTGCCTTATGAGGAGCGGCTGAGGGAACTTCAAGGTTGTTTAGCCTGAAGAAGAGGAGGCTGAGGGGAGACCTTATTGCTCCCTACAACTAACTGAAAGGAGGCTGTAGGGAGGCAGGCGGTGGCCTCTTCTTACCCGCCCCAACTGACAGGACAAGAGGAAATGCTATAATGTTATGCCAGGGGAGTTCTAGGTTAGGCATTAGGAAAAACTTCTACACCGAAAGGGTGATCAAGGACTGGAACAGGCTTCCCAGGGAAGTGCTTCAATCACCATGCCTGGATGTATTTAAAAGCCATCCAGATGGGGTGCTCAGGGATATGGTGTAGAAGTGGTAGAGTTAGATGATGGTTGGACTCAGTGTATCTTAAAGGTCCTTTCCAACCATAGTGATTCTGTGACTCTGAAAATCTCAACTTGAGGGAGTGCTACTTGCAATTCAGATTTGACAGGATCCAAACTGGCACATCTATGAATAGGAAAAAAATTATTCATTCCACAGTAGTGATTCTTCTGGACTGTGCATACAGTACAGAGCTTCCAATGATTCTCAATTTTCAGAATACATAGGCACAGCAAACTTAATGTTGCAAGGAAATTGATCTAGCAACTTGACTGGCTACTTGCAGTTAGTATTACAAGATTACAAGGAAGAGCAGACCATGACTGCCCTCACAAATTCAACTCTGCAAAAGATTACAATTGTTCTAAACTACTTGATGTCCTTTCCTAGTGAATTAACTACCTTTTTCTGCAGAGTTATTCAGCTTTTGATGTTGGCATTAAAATTAACTGTTGTATTTGTCAGGATTTTGCTGCAGATAAAAGAATTATGATTTTGAAAGAACAGCATAAATGTTTCTGGGCATGATATTTTGACAAAGATACACATGAGCTTTTTGTTTGTGTTTTTGAGTGAGAAAAGACAATGCTAATGAAGACTGCTATGGCTAGTTACAGGCATATAATCTTGGAAAAATAAGTCTATCTTGCAACTTTTAATATTCTTTAGTATTTTGATACAACACCACTATATTTTCTGTACCTTCTATTGTACTTTGTTTAAAAAAAAAAAAAAAAGAGATAAAGAAAAATCCCACATACAGCATATAAAACAGTCTGGGACGGTATAGCTACCTTACCACCTTACCTTTAGTTTAGGTCTGCAGTTCATCCCTCATCAGTTATTTATTCAGAAAACATAGCCAACCCATGTACTTCCTGAAAGCAAGTTAGTTTTACTATTGTTTTGGTTTAATTTACTGGTTTTGATATACTAGCTTTTTCTTTTTGGAATTTTATTTTATTTGTGCCTTTTTTTTTTTTTTTTTTGCTTCAAACTGTTTTATTATAACAACTTGCTGATCACAATGCTTTTACTTATTCCCAAAGGTGAAATTCTAGTAATTAAGCCAATGAGACTTTATTTGATGCATATTTTCAGGCAATACTAACACTGTGCTTTAGTTCAGATTGTTTCCAGGTTAAACAATGAGCATTCCAAGGTACTTCAGCAGTGCTGAACTACTCCTAATTATAATCAGCCATAGTTAGAAGAAGTTCTTTGTTCTGCAAACGTTTTAAATTATGTACCTTAGAAAATGTATTGTGTCAAATGAAACATAATCTTGGCTTCTCTTATTTGGCAAGAAATACTGCTTGCAGGTGCTTCCAAATGAGCTTTTGGATTATAGTTAGCCAAGACAACTGTAATTTTTGTGGTATTACTATTCCAATTGCAATTTAGGTTGCATTTAAATGAGTTGCTGGATGTTGCTTCAGGCAGAAAGGCTTAAATGCAACCTAGATTAAACTTGCAGTTCACTTGATAAATAACCAATCTTTTACTGTTTATAATAAATAATTTCCCTGATAATTGCTTGCTCAGGTTTCCTTAAGATTGTAAAGAGCATTTATTTAATGTAATAGAGCACTAGGGAATTCTGATTGGTAACGAGGCAAGCCATTATTCTTGGTATCATGATCTAAAGACACCTTTGTCAGAACACTACATTATCCACAGAAACAAATTACAATGCTTAAAATTGATATGTCTTATAGCAGTTCATATTTGGTACGTCTTTTGCTATTATTTCATTTAACTGTTTAATTTTATGTCTATTTGTACTGACCCTAAAGGTCTTAAGGTTAAATTATTAATTTATATTAATAAATTTTGCTAAAGATCAAGCACTAGCTTACAACACTGCTGTGTACGCATAACCTGATGCACCAGCATCTGGGTTCTTATTTGAATGTTTGGGATGCTTTTATTTCAGTATCATTCTTTTTAGACTTGCATCAGTTTCACTATTAGAGGGTTTTGTTTTGTGAAAGTCATTCCATTGAAAGTTGTATTTTGTTTCGATCCGGAAGCATGTTTGTTAAAGTCCTGCAACACTAAACTATGACACTGCTAAACTGGCAATTAATTTATTTTGTTTAAGAGAAGAATCCAAAGGCTGAGGCTAATGTGGATTAAGCTTCTTAATACAAGGGGAGCAGATCTGTGTTTCATCATGGAAAGGAGAAACTGTTCAACTGAGCTGAATTTAAGGTTAGTCTGTCTGTTCAGAATAGTCTTCCTACTTGTTTTGCAAATTAAAAATTCAATTAGAATTTATCAGGTACTTTCCAGATGGCTTTAACTTTGCAGGGCAAGCCCTGACTGCACACAGGAGCTTAGTTTTGATGCTCCTTGCACATGAATGCTAAGGCAGCACAGTCAATGCTTTCTTTGACTAACTGCACAAACTTGACAAAAATAGTGTAACCTGATCAAAGTTCCTTGTATATGACAGGATTCTGGCAACATTGCACATAGGCTATTATTTGACAAAATGAAATATTGAAGAGCTGGCAACGGCATAAAGATAACAAGATAACTGCATATGTGAGGGTCTCAGTAGAATTCTGGTAAGGGCAACACAAATTTGAATGTAACTTCCCTTCTACAGCTAGGACTGATGTGGACAGTAACAATAAAGCTGCATTTAAAAAACATATGCAAGTCTCTGGACTGCTAACTTTGAGATTATTAACTCAGAAAGAAAGCTCTCACACATGGGCTGCAATTTAGGAACACTGAAGCCGAGAATAAAATTTCTGTCTTGACTGAGTCAAAACAGTGACTGTTTCATGTTGAGAAAAGTGTAGCTGCAGCAGCATTCAAATTTTATAATGTAACACACATACTAATATTATGTAATATTACATCTTTACATCAAATGTAAAGTACTGCAAGAGAAGCAGCATGTTTTAGAGAACCAAGAGTCAAGTAAACCAAATGTAATTGGGAGAGGGCAGACAGACCCCCTGTAGGATGCATGATGGGAATAGTAGTTACAATGAGAAACCTGTGTAGTATGCCAGAAGCATCCTAAAACACAATGAGCTAATTCTGTATACAACTATCAGGTGATAGATGCAAACCTTTACCTTCAGACAAGAGAGAGTTATTTTACTCAGCCAATTTTATTTCTGCTGCTGTTACTTAGACTGGAGATGTGACTGTCCCTAGGGCTGGACCGGGGATGAAACTGTCCCGCTGGATTACCACATCATCAATGTTTACAAAGATGCGTTGTGATTATTATGGAACAAAGGTATCTTTGCAACATTTTAGCAAGGTTGGTTTCAAGCTGCTATTATTAAAAAATGCAGTCTGGAAGGTAGTCAACATTCACTTAATTCTGCAAGGGGATGCAAACCCAGTGCCAATTTTAAAAAGCAGGAGTACATAGAAAAAATGGAGACTACAACTATCAAACAGAGGTTGATATATTTCACTTTCAAACATCTGATTTGTGGCTGCAGTCCAGAACTCAATTTAGGAAGTATTACAGTATCACAGAATCATGATATCACAGAATGGTAGGAGTTGGAAGAGACCTCTGGAGATCATCTAGTCCAAACCACAACACCCCTGGCTAAGGCTGGTTTGCCTAGAGCAGGTTGCACAGAAAGGTGTCCAGGCAGGTTTTGAAAGTCTTCAGAGGAGACTCCACAACCTCTCTGGGCAGGCTGTTCCAGTGCTCTGTCACCCACACACTAAAGACGTTTCTCCTTATGTTCAGGTGGACCTTACAGTGTTCCTGTTTGTGTCTGTTGCCCCTCATCCTATCACTGGACACTACCATGGAAAAGAGACTGGCCCTATCCTCTTTATAAGCATTGATAAGATCCCATCTCAGCCTTCTCTTCTCCATGCTAAACAGAACCTTTCCACCATCACAGTTTCTTGGGTCCTTCTTCTTGCCTCTTTTTGAAAATTGGTGTGACTTTCTTCCAGTTCTCAGGCATCTCTCCTGTTCTCTATAACCCTTCAAAGAGGATGGAGAGTGGCTTAGCAATAACATCAACCAGCTCCCTCAGCACTCCTGTGTACATCCCATCAAGTCCCAAGGATTTGTGGGTGTGCAGCTTGCCTAAGTGATATCTAATCCAATCCTACTTGACCAAGGGAGAGTCTTCCTTCTTCCAGACTTTCTCTTTTACCTGCAGGGACTGGGATTCCTGAGGGCTGCTTTTAGCAGCAAAGACTGAAGAGAAGTTGCCATTCAGTATCTCTGCCTTCTCTGTATCCTCTGTCACCAGGGCAACCACCTCATTCAGCAATGGGCCCGCATTTTCCTTAGACTTACATTTCCCACTGATATACTTGAATAAGCCCTTCTTGTTGTCTTTTACATCATTTGCCAGATTTAATTCCCAGTGGGACTTATCCTCTCTCATTGTATAATGTTTCCTTTCTTCTCCCCTTTCTCTTTCCAAAATCATGACCTTCTAGGTCAAGCAGTATTCACAATGCAGTTTTCCCCAGCCCTATCAGCAGATCCACCTTTGACTCCGAGCCTCTATCCAATCACTTTCTTTGTGGCACAGATTTGTCTAGATTTTCTCTTCAAAGCTAATACATTCAAAAAAACTTTTGGTCCCGAGGCAATTCTGAGGGATGCATCTCGTTTTTCTTACAGAAGTGTCCAGAGGAAGCTAAAGGGTAAAAAATGGTCCCTTTCTCATGAAAAAGATTACCAGATGCAGAATTTTAGTGCTGCTTGTGAGCAGGGTACTGCCTGCAGTTGTTCTTCATTCAAACTAATAAAAACATCTCAGTTCAAAACATGTTTTTCTTTTTAAGACGTTTCCAAAAACCTCCATATAAACATGAGATTATTAGCACATATATTGTTTTTCAGTAATAAAAGTGTGAGTAACCTGCTACGTTGTGAAAACTAATTAGCAGAATGGCACTGAATCATGTTAGAAGGAAAACACCTCTATGAAAAATAAACCCCAAAATATCTAGATAATTCCCAGCACATCAGAAGTGATATGGGAAGAGCATCCTCCTCCAGTAGCTCATTATGTCATGTTTTAATGAGTAGAAAAGGTGTCAGGGTTGTAACAAATCATCAACTACTGGAATTTGTGTTGAGTTTTCAGGTGCCTTCTCATTCCAGCCAGTTGATGTTCATCTGATCAGGATGATGCTGCAAAAAGCAAAGAGATAAATCCTTTCAGAGAAGGACAGAGGCATCTCCCCTCTATTTCCAGCTTCCAGAAAATCCAGAGGACCTGCTAAGCCTCTTTACAGAGGAAAAAAAAAAGTTGTATTCCATGCAGCTACAGAGTCTGTAAAATTTTTGATCCGGACACTATACCAATATCTCCTGGGGAAGTAAATCTTAAGGCTACTCATCTGCCACTTGGTGTTGACTCCAGAGAAACATCATCAACACAAATACCAAACTCTTTTTGAGGGGGTGCACACCTGAGCTGCTAAAGTGATGAAGAGGAGTTGTGGGTGGAAGAAGATGCAGACTGGTTAGTTCTGTGAATCATTCAGCTGTCCCTCTCCCATCTTCGGTGGGACACTTATCAAAAGATTAGCACCTGAAACTGATAAACCAGAAGATATTTAGTATTGCACAGAAAATCTGCCTTGGGTTCCTGTGTTGATATGGAAAAAAGACAAGGGACAACTGACCCTGGTAATCATGTACCTGCAAAAAGACAGGAATATGGACCTTGTGTGATAAGTCTGACAGTGTTTTGAGTGAACCTGCATGTCAGTTAGTTGGAAAATGCTAAAATACGACAATAATTATTCCCACAGAAGAAAGCTGTAGACCTCTTTTCTAGATGGCCTCAAATTCTGTCATGCTTCCTTTCCTACTAGCCTACTGCTTGATGCCAAGGCACTGACAGTGAAAGTATTTTTGAAAAAGATTGTGCAAATAGGCCATAGGGATGCAGGTCATAGTTCTTATTGGGGCTTCCTGTCCTTTGTTTCCAGAATATAAGATTTATTTCTGTTAGAAAAAGATATAATTTTCTGAACAATAGGTTTTGGTATGAGGCAGACTCTGCCACATACTAAACTGTCAGAGTGGAAAAAGGAATTGCAAGCACATAACCAAATAATTGGTTGTTGGAAGAGACTGAGAAACAGAATTAATAAATCGGTGCTATGCACTTAGCTCTGTATGTAGTCTCTAACCTAAGCGACCAGACTTTTAAGAATATTGAATGCCTAGAGCTTCCATTACGCTTTGTGTACTAGGAAAACTGGGTCAAAGATCAAGCACATACTAGGTACTACATTTATTTTTGCTGTTTATTTACTAGTTATCTTTCCTTACTTTTATTTTTAAAAAAAAAAAAAAACAAACAAAAAAAAAACCCAAACCAAACCTTAAAATGTTACCAGTTAAGAGTTTGAAAGAGAATATCTTTTCAAGGGTTTGTGTTTTGCTTGCTTATTTTCTTTCTTTTTTTTTTATTTTTTAGGAAGTTAAAAATCCAGGCCATAGACTATAGCTTATTGTATTCTTTTTAAGGAGAGGTTTGTTACCTCTACAAAGGAAAAAAAAAAAAGGCAGAAGGACCACCCCCCTATCTATTGATAAGGGCTTGTGGAACGTATAGCAAAACCTTAGGGCAATGCAAAATTGAGAGCCCTGGTTTGTGTTACTGAACGCCAGGACAACAAAACAATCTACCAGTCAAGCATAGAGCTCTCCCCAGTTTTATGTTAAGTCAGTTTCAGTTACTCTAAATAATATTGACTAATTTGAAGCACAGTGATGAAAATGGGTCTCTCACATGCCAGCTAAGTTCTCTGGATGTACAGTTTAACAGAAATTTGTATTTTGTCTCATTCTTAAATAGGATGATACACTAATTTTTTTAATAGGATAAACCACTTCCTTCTCAACTTCTCATAGAATCATCAAATGATAGAATGGTTTCGGTTGGATGGGACCTTAAAGATCATCTAATTCTAATCCCCATGCCATGGGCAGAGACACCTCCCACTAGACCAGGTTGCACAAGGCCACATCCAACCTGGTCTTGAACACCTCCAACTTCATCATCACTATTCCTAAACTCTTAAACCAAGAGACAGGACATGAAAACTATGACCACTGGAAGAGACTAATTACAGTCAATAAGCCCAAATTTGATGAGTCTTTATGGTCCCAAATGCAAATGGTGTATCAGAGAGGAACAAAACTGCAATGAAGGCAGTGCAACCTCAAAAGGATTCATTTTGGATGATGACTCTTCTCTGCTAAATAATTATTTTACTGGAGAAAAATTGTGAGTAATATTGATTCTGACCTAATATAGGGTAGGTATTAGAATATGAATGTGTCACAGAAAAAAATCCCAAAGTTCTCAGTTTAAAAATGCAATGGAAAAATATCTATTTTCTTTTCAGTTTCAGGGATATGCATAAGGATTTGGAACATCTGACAACAATTTTCTTTTTCTGTCAAGTACGTATGCGTACATTGCGATGTCAGTATATATACTATGGTTGTCTACCAGACGTTTTAATGGGTCATTCCATCTTGCTTCAACATAAAAAGGATTTGTAGGAATAATGGAAACTGGAGACCAATGTGTCAAAATTAGATCAGTAAAAATTAAGAAGTCACCCTATTTCACTGAAACTCAACAAAATTACCTTGAGTTCATTGTTTACAAAATCAGATAATCATGCTTCTGCTGCTGTAATAGGTTGCATTTTAGTATTGATTTCTTAAGCAAAATTTGTTATTTATTCATGTATACAGTATTCACCAGGCTTACAACACACATGGTTGCTTTATAACTAACTAGAGATAAAGATACTAATTCTGCAGTTAAGTTTTCTCTAGAATAAATGAACATCAGAGAACTCATAAACATGTGGACTAAATAAATGTCTGCCAAGTCACACAGACAACGTTTGTTCACTTTAGTGGCACTTATTTTCAACCACAGGAGAAGGATAAAATGATTTTTCCATATGATGTTGGATGAATCTTATGTAGTCCCAGAACAGTTGAGAACTCTAATTAATATTTGTTTCCATAAGAATTTGACTATTCTGACTATTTTTCCCCTTCCATTCCTTTCTAGAAAATCTGCATTCAGTTCATATTTGCTGGTTAAACATGCACACACACTGCTACAGACAACAGTAATTCATGAGAGAAATGAAGCAGTGTAGTCGGATGTGGACTGGGGCAGGTAACAGAGCCAAAATGACCGTTGATGGCATGCTAGGTTGGCTGTATCTGCCACTTTTTCCATCTGACTGGAGCTTCCTTTTAGTACTATGAAGGAAAGGAAAGCAAAACATCATTTTCAGTAAATCTATTGATGGCTAAGCTCCCTTTCTAAGTCCAAGCTGGCCAAATCATAGGATTTTAGTGTTGAACCAGATAGAAAGCTTAGTATACAGAGGCAGGAGGATTTTAAATTTAGTAGCTTCTGTGTGCCAAGTATATAGTCATTTTTCTTCAGGGAATTGGTTGAGTCCAGCAAATTGGCAATGGGTAAGGGGAAACCTATTTTGCTTCCAGCTGGCCAGTCTATGACTCTATAGCTCACAATTTTAAAGTATTGTGCTGCCTGATGTGGGACAATTGCCTGGTGTCCAAGTGTGAAGTTGGGAAATGCAAACTACCTATACTGATGGAACTGTAATGTTTGTAGAGAGATTCTACTCTTGTTACCAGCATGATGAAAAAACAGTTAAGAATGTTTATTTTAGTAAAATAACATGAAGAAAGATGATTAAGGAGTATATCCAAAATAAACTATTTTAAAGGGGGAATTCCTTTTACCTACTTTTATCTTTTTCCCTGAAGGGTAGAAAGCTGTGCTTGTAAATCGTGCAGATTAAATTCTAACTATACAGCTAACTAGTTGAAGTGAAGTTTGTCTGTGTTTAAAAAAACCCATTTGGTTAATCTAGATTACTTTTATTCAGCCTCAATAAGCAGAACTACTTACTGCGAGAGCATGTACACCTGTCTGAAAAGCTGAATCTAAATGAGATAATCAGCAACAAGAGAGCCCTTTCCCCACTCTCAGCTAAAAAACGTCTTAATCACAAAACAACTGTGCTTAGAAGTTCATTTCTATCGAACCATTTCAACATTTCAGAACATGCTTATTCAAAAACAAAGATGAGAAAAGACAGGCCATTCTGCTGTACCATAGGGTGAGCTCGTGGGGAGAAGACTGGCCTGGCTAAACAGAGAGCTTCGTCTGGAACTCAGGAAGAAAAGGAAAATATATGGTCTGTGGAAGAAGGGGCAGGCCACTCAGGAAAACTACAAAGATTCCATGAGGCTGTGCAAGGAGAAAATAAAAAGGGCCAAAGCCCAACTAGAACTTAATATGGCTACTACCATAAAAGACAATTAAAAATGTTTCTATAAATACATTAACAACAAAAGAAAGGCTAAAGAGAATCTCCATTCTTTACTGGCTGCAGATAGAAATATAACAACCCAAGATGAGGGAAAGGCTGAGGTACCGAATGCCTTCTTTGCCTCAGCCTTTGATATCAAGAACAGTTGTTCTCTGAGTGCGCAGCCGCCTGAGCTGGACAACAAGGTCAGGGAGAAGAATGAAGCCCCATAATGCAAGAAGAAATGGTCAGTGACCTGCTACACCACTTGGATGCACACAAGTCTATGGAGCCAGATGGGATCCATCCAAGGCTACTTATGGAGCTGCTGAAAGAGCTCGTCAAGCCACTGTCATTGTTTACCAGCAGTCCTGGCTAACTGGGGACAGTCCTGGCTCCTAGTTGACAGGAGGGTAGCAAATGGGATGTCCATCTACAAGAAGGGACAGAAGGAGGATTCAGGGAACTACACGCCTGTCAGTCTGACCTCAGTGCCAGGGAAGGTTATCCTTCCCAACCAGGGTTATCCTTATCCAACCAGGTAATCAGGCCCAGTCAGCATGGATTTATGAAAGTCAGGTCCTGCTTCACTAAACTGATCTCCTTCTATGTCAAGGTGCCCTGTTCAGTGAATGAGGGCAAGGCTGTGGATATTTTTGGATATTTTATGCTGACGTTAGTGAAGCCTTTGACACCATTTCCAATAGCTCTCTCTGGTGGAAACTGGCTGCTCACAGCTTTTAGGGGCATACACTTCACTGGATAAAAAACTGCTTGAATGGCCAGGTCCAAAACTGGTGGTGAATGGAGCTATATCCAGTTGGTGGCCAGTCACAAGTGGTGTTCCCCAGGGCTCAGTACCGGGGCCTGTCCTGTTTAACAACTTAATGATCGTAAAGATCTGGATGAGGGTATCAAGGGTGCCCTCAGTAAGTTTGCAGACAACACCAATCTGTGTGGGAGTGTTGATCTGCTTGAGGATTGGGAGGATCTGCAGAGTGACCCAGACAGGCTGGATCATTGGGCCAAGGCCAGTTTTACTAAGTTCAACAGGGCCCAGTGCTGTGTCATGCACATGGATCACAACATCCCCTGGCAATGCTCCAGGCTTGGGGAGGAGTGGCTGGAAAGCTGCCTGGCAGAAAAAGACTTGGGGGTGTTGGTCAACCTGAACATGAGTCAGCAGTGTGCCCGGGTGGCCAAGAAGGCCAGCAGCATCCTGGCCTGTACCAGCAACAGTGTGGCCAGCAGGACTAGGGAAGTGGTTGTCCCTCTGTACTTGGCACTGGTGAGGCCAGTGTGCTCAGTGAACACACAAACAGTGTGCTCAGTTTTGATCCTCTCACTACAGGAAGGCCACTGAGGTGCTGGAGTGTGTCCAAAGAAGGGCAACAAAGCTGATGCTGGGTCTAGAAGGAGCAAGTGAGGGAACCAGGGTTGTTTAGCCTAGAGAAAAGGAGGCTCAGGGGAGACCTTCTTGCTCTCTACAACTACCTGAAATAAGGTAGTGAGGTGGGGATTGGTTTGTTCTCCCATGCAGCAAGTGTCAGGTCAAGAAAAAATGGCCTCATGTTGTGCCAGGGGAGGTTTAGGTTGGATATTAGGAAAAAATTCTTCACTGAAAGGGGTGTAAAACCCTGCAGGGAAGTGGTGGTGTCACCATCCCTGGAGGAATTTAAAAGACATATAGATGAAGTGCTTAGTGACATGGTTTAGTGGTTGACTTGGCAGTGTTGGGTTAACAGTTGGACTCAATGATCTTTGACGTCTCTTCCAACCAAAATGATTCTATGATTCTATGAATCTGAGCTTAAACACAGTACTGAGACCATAAGACAAGATTAGTTTGGGTTTTTGTAATATCAAAACATTATTTTATGGAAATTATAAAGAACTAATTTCCTTAACTAATTAACCAGCCTAAACTTTTGAACTTTAGGAACCCATAGACATGCTCAGTAGACTTAGACATAGTAACTTCTCTTCCCAGGGGAGGCATAAAATGAAGCTAATGAGACATGCAACACCTGATGTGCAGGGGGACACGTGGTAAGGGGGATGTGGAGTAGGCATACCAGGCAGTCTGTACTCTCTGAGTACCTCAGTCAACGGGGAAAGGAGGAGGACATTTGCAGCCGGGAAATTAGGATAAAAAGGGGGCTGCGTCCCCCAGCAAAACTGAGAGGCCCCACTGGGATATGCCCCTGGACTCTCCCTTTATTCGAATAAAGTCTACGTTTTTTACAGGACTCCTCTGTCTCCTTTGTGAACATCAACCTCTGACAACAATATTTTCTGTACATTGATGAGGGGTAAAAGGCACACCATCACAATGTTACATACTTCAGTGCTTCACAACCAAGCAAAACATCAAAAGTAGCAATGGTAATTTTTTTTTCTGCAGCTTTTTTGTACTGAGTCATACAAGATTCATTCCTGTGTTCCACATAAAATAGGTGCACAAAACGACTGGAAGAACTTCTGCAATGCTAAAGGCCTAAATGTTAGCAAGGGACAGAAGACACTTTGGTAGCCATGCATCAACCCAGGTACATTTACTAGGACATATGTCATGTTTCATAGCACACGCATAATAAGGTGGGCATTTTTTTTTTGAGAAAAGCAGTTATAATGTCTAACCATATAGAGAGAGTGTGAGCATTTTGACACCCAGAGTTCTGTTCTCAAGACAAAAAATCCCTTTCTGCACACTGTACTTCATCAAATTCCCCAAATTTTCACACTAAAAATAAAAAAGCTTCTAGTTTCTGCCCTTCTTAGAAAGCAACAATTCGACAAACAAGCATAAAACTTCTTATCTTCAAAACTACATTTGTACATCAGAATTATAGTAACGTATTTTACACTCCATCTTTAGTAAGAAACCAGATGGGTGATGAGAGATTTGGGTGAAATTTTGCTGTAGAGCATTGGAATGCCCTTGGCTGCCCTGCCTATTCTGAAAGATTCACATTAGGCATTTCAAGCTTCTGGATTTCTTTTTTCCATGGTTTCTCAGAAAAAAAATAAATATGCAGAGATACTGCACAAAGCGAATTCCCGGCTTTTCTTTTGCAGTGAATTTGTTTCATCCCACTAAAGAAAGATCTCAAGAGAAAAGCATCCATTCACGTGCAAAGCCTAAACTCTGGAGCAGAACACGAGCAAAGGTTATTCCTACAGCCTCCCCTAACCCTATTCAGAGAGAATCTCGATTCTGCTTCTCACCTCTGAAAGTCAGACATTGTATTTGGGGACAGAGAAAGAGAATGGCCTGGGGACAGCTACTGAAAAATGAGAAATAAAAATGCTCTGTGTCTAGACTTGATGTGGAAATGACAGGCTCTACTGACAGGTGATGCATAAAATTAATGATACTTTAGAAGAGGTATGAGACTAGGCTAGGGAATAAGCAGTCTTGCAGTGGTGGAAGTAACTGTAAAATACCTCATTTTTTTATCATTACTAAAACGTATTTTGGCCTGATTTAGAATTTGTACCAGCTAAACTGAAGGTACGATTTTGCACAAATTTGAACTGAGTTACGCAGATCCTTAAATTATGACATAATTAATACTTAATTACATCTAGGTCCACAGTAGTCCCATTTGATCTCTTGGCAAATACCAGCCATATCTGGTAAAATTCAAAACTAAACTTTCAACTTCTGCACTACTCAGGATGAGTATTAGTTGGCTTATGAAACAGGCAAACCTTTAAGTCCTTCTTTTAAAGACAGCAGAAAAAATTCACTGCAGATACGCACCTGCAGGTGGAATATCTCTGTGTTTGTACTCATGATATGTGTAGCTGATTACTCTTGTAAATACACCATTTAATTAAGATGGCTGTAGCTACTTACCGTTAGCCAAACTTTATATGGACTGGCAGTATTGGAAAAGTTGTGTTATGTTTTTAGTTAAAACTATGCAGAAAAATGTTAATGCAGTAGTTTATATAGCAGCTTACTCTGTTTACTGATGGATAACCTAATCGGTGGATAAAATTGTATAGATTTATAGATGGCTGCAATTGTGGACACAATGAGCTGAAAATAAACGTCCAGATTTCTTTAGCTGTTACTCCATTTGCTTTGAGTTATTTTATTCTGACTGACATATTTGTTGATATAATTTTAAATACAAAGTTTACAAAAAATAATACATAGAAGTTATTACCTTTAACTGAATTTAAGGCATGGTGGGAATACAGAGAATGTTCCTTTTTTAAAAATAAAAACAAAACAACAACAAAACAAAAAAAAAAAAAAAAAGAAAAACTGAAGTTAGAAGAAGTTAGTCTTTCAGGAGCTCAAACGGCTGCTGCTAGAACCAGCTTGAATTTGTATCACAGTTTCCAGCAATGACCACATGGAGGAAGAGACCTCTTTTGATCTTGGCTCGTCATGTAAGTACAAACACAGGACCAAGTTGCTTTTCCCTCCTTTGTCCTCAAACATCTGTGAACAGCCACACACTATCAAATTTATATCCCTGGATGATTTTTTTATTATTTTACGTTATTGTGCAAAACTGATAACATACACTGTACAAGTCTGTTGAACAATAATATTAAGCATCCTGAAAGTTTTTGAGAAAAATTTATTCTTATCCTTTTCCAGTACAACTTCCATATTGATGCAAACAACCACTTAATGGCTATAACAGGAACAGATGTACACTAAACTCAGTTTGTATTTCAGTTCACAGACTGTGCCCAGAATATAGGCCTGTAATGAAGAAATGTAATCTTTTGACTCCTTAGAAACAAAAAGTTGTTTGTGATTTTAATGCGCATCTGAATTTTCAGCAAAATATGAAAAAGACATTTCTGATGCTGGAAAACTTAGGTTGTGACCATTTATCTGTTATTGAAAGTCTGCTATTTTAATTTTGTCTTAATAATTAACAAAAATATATGTAAGACTGAATGCATTTCAAGAATATTTAGTGTAATAACAGAAGATTCATAGGACTATGCCATGTGAAAGGGTTACATAAATTCCAACGATCGTGGTATACGGAAAATGCCGTTGTCAGAGGTTGATGTTCACAAAGGAGACAGAGGAGTCCTGTAAAAAACTTAGACTTTATTCGAATAAAGGGAGAGTCCAGGGGCATATCCCGGTGGGGTCTCTCAGTTTTGCTGGGGGATGCAGCCCCCTTTTTATCCTAATTTCCCGGCTGCAAATGTCCCTCCTCCTTTCCCCATTGGCTGAGGTACTCAGAGAGTACAGACTGCCCGGTCCACCTACTCCACATCCCCCTTACCACGTGTCCCCCTGCACATCAGGTGTTGTATGTCTCATTAGCTTCATTTTATGCCTCCCCTGGGAGGAGAAGTTACTATGTCTAAGTCTACTAAGCATGTGTATGGGTTCCTAAAGTTCAAAAGTTTAGGCTATCCAAACTTCTTGAGGTAGGTAGCTGGTTTTGTTTAGTTCTCATTCAGTTCTCAGGTTCTTCCTGGCTTCTTGTTTGGTTCTTTTTTATGTAAAGTCACCAACCTATCACCTCGGGTAACCTGTGATTGCACCTCTCCATGCTACAAGCTGTCTTCTTATCATCCCTTACTGTGAAGACACATTCCTTCACGTTCCTTTCTATTCTATCAGTGGTATCTGCTTTTGCTCCTAAGCTTTCTGTAAGTGGTAGAGGGCTTTGAAAAGTTCATCTGACAAATAGTTGTGGTCATTACTAGGGGAACAGTAACTGTTCTTTTTTAGGGACTTTTTATTACTGTTCTTTCATGGGAGATCACTACTCTCACAGCAGAGCCACTAAATGCAATATATGGATGCTCCTAAGCTGCCTCCACATGAAACCCAACAGTGTAGTGGACTCCCGTGGATGCTTGTAAATTCCAGTTGATTACAGTGGAAATTAGTGGGAAGTGCTTCTAAGTTCAGCCACTTAAAATTTGTACTGAAGAAGCTGAAGACTGCTCTTAACATAGGAACAGCTGCTGGGTCATACCAAAAGATGAATCTGGCCCTTTATTTTGTCTCTAAGAATGGCTACAAGGGGATAACTAGGTTTAACTGGGCAAAAGGCAGGGCAAGCGTGCCAGGCGATTCCCCTTTCTCCTCTCCAGTCTCCAGGGTCTAACCAGTTCCGGGTTAGAGATACATATGAGGGCCAGAGCCCTTACTGCAGTACAAACCACCTTCACACAAAACCAGCCAGTCCTAAATAAGTTGGAAAACTGAAATGCTGTGCTTTTAAAAGGGTTTTTAATAAACCCCTTCAAAGCAGAATACCATCCTCCCTAAACACGGAGCTCTTAATAATCCCGTAAGGAAATGAACAACAAAGTTACTTGTGAGATAAGAGGAAAGAACTGTATTTACTAACCACCTTCACACAACACCTTACTGTGTTCCGAATAAGTCTTTGCATTTTGGAAGGATACTCAAAAATTACACGGGGACAGGTAAGCATTGTAATTTTTGTTTTCAGTTCTTCTTCAAACCATTGGCTTAACAGCTTTTATCCAAGATAGTCCCACTTATAAACTGTTGCAAGACACTGTGGTAGAAAGAACGCCAGAAAACCATCTAAATTAGACAAAGTTGTAATCTGTGTCCAAAGCAGTATGCACCATATGCTCTAGAGTCGTTAATAAATCTTTTCCAGCTATACAGTCCAGGAATATGGAAAGTCCGATTCTTTCCATTCAAAATAAATCTGTGCTCATTTCACAATCCAATTTTATAATCTCTGACCTTAGTGTATGTGCTCATGCTTTTATATAAAGCATACCAAGAAAAAGGGAATCACCACATAGTTCAGCAGATGCTAAATGAGCAGTCTGTGATGCTCAACAGTATGACTCCATTAACTCTCTCTCAGTTCAGAAACCAAACAAATAATTTGTGGTGCCTAACTCTGCACTGGGGGTGTCATTCCTAGAGCTGAGTGCCAGACTGCAAAACACTGCAGTGCTCTGCACAGTAATAGCCAAGTCTTCTCGTGAGCTTATTCCAGATTTTTCATTCTAAAATCAAAATAACTAAATTCTTATGTATTTGCTAAGATTTTCTGCATAGCTTTTATATGTTTCTGTGTACGCTGATCTTTGAGGAATACCATTTGACAAATTTTTCCATAGAGGTTTTCCATACACATTTTCCACATATTGTACCATTTGTCTCAGCTTTGTTCTCTGTAAGTCTTACAGATTGTTCAGATATTAGGACAACTTTCTCTGGAAACAGGAAAAAAACAAAAATACACAGGAAAATTATAATACATAGAGCTGGAAAAGGCTCCATTTAAACAAACTGTTATGCTTACCGACCTAATATTCTTTCTGGTGTATTTCTCTTCACTTGGAAAGCTAGAAAAGGACAAAGCAGGAAAAAAATATTCTGTCTTTGACATAAAACAACTCCCTTATCTGAGTTACCTCTTCTTTTCTGCTTACTGCTATTGCTGTTCTTGTGCAGAATGGTATTGTTCTTTTCCATACTTTGTACTTCAATCTTACTGACGATAGGATTGGTTCCATGTTATTTGGCTACAAAATTTGAGGCCAACATCTATTCTGCTGTATGGATTCCCTAATAATCTTGGGTAGTCTAAGATTCCTCATCTCATGTTTATCACAGAGACATTTAATCTTACCCCTCCCACTTGTACACCCCCCCACACACGTTTTGAGCAAGCTCTGATCATTGGAATCACCACATTCATTTTCTCTGATCTCTCTACCCTGCCTCATCTGTGTTCCACCACAGAGGAAAACGGCCAGGACACGCTAGAGGATGCCAAGCTTACATGAAGTTTTCCAGTTTTATTTCCAATTCTTATATTGCAATAATCAGGTTGGCCAGGTTCACATGGTCTTGCAGAAACAAGGAGGCCTGGGTGATGATAAGCCCTGCATCAGCATAACCCATACAGCTACTTCCAGGGAGCAATCCTAGAAAAGGATGGCCTACCATCCTGCCTTTGGTAAGGCTCTTCATATTTAAATTAAGACATTCGTGGCAATATCCGGTTGCTGGGCAGAAGTAGCCTCAAAGCCATGCTTGAAGCTGAATGCATCTCTGTGAGTTTTGGTTTAGAGGGCCATCAAGGACAGCTCAACTGGAAAG
>NW_008625096.1:18879-20881 GCF_000691845.1 Merops nubicus
ATCAAGTCCAACCATACTTCTCATGGCAGGTGGTTGTTATATAGGGACTGAACACAGGATCATTTCTGGAGACTTTTAGATCTCTTCCTGCAAGAGAAGACGAGATTTGTAAGCAATCTGATCTGTTTATTTACAGTGAAATATCAGGGAAAGACACTGCATCTCAATAGCACCATTACCTTCAAGCAGCCCTAGAATCTAATTAGTTCAGGGGAGTAAAAGTGACACCCTAATGCACATCAAGAGCTTTTCTCCCTACAAGCACAGACAAAGCACAGAACCCACAGCACATATAAATCCAATAGGTATCCTTTTTTTCAACTACATGGTCAATTAAAGTATTTTAGCAAATGCATTTAGGCAATTTATAACATATACACATATATATATATATAAATACTATCACCCTAAATTTCGTATTTATAAATACGATAGGTTATTATCCTCAGGTCTGCACTGGCCAGCTAAAAATATATCCTTGGAAAAAGCCCATCCTTCAAGCATGTCAATCTAAATGTACAGATAACAAGAATCTCATCTTCCAGGAGTGCACGGCCCACCAAAGACTTGTGGCTTTCTCTTCTGTACTTGTTTCAGCTAAAAGCAAGATTCCTGGAATGAGCCCCAAATAACTCCATATATATATATATGTAGAGCGATGTTAAACTGAAGTTTAATATAAATATTTATTTTATAAGTGTGCTTGCCACTCTTATCAGTTGTCAAGTGACATACTAAAGGATTGAAAGGCCTGAAGTAAAGTTAAGAGTGCTTTAGCTAACTACTTCCATGCTAAGTAAACACTAACAAACTGGTTAAGCCATGGAGTAATATGCTCTGGTGGTCAGTAAATGTGTAATCATGTTCAGAGCCTCTGAGACACAGCTGCCCAAATGGTTTATGCACATTAACAGAATTCACAGTACAATTCCCTGCTACAAAGACTTCAACTTGCAGCAAAGAAAAATTTATGCTACGAATTTGCATACTACTTTCTGTACAAGTTTATTTTCTAAAAAGTTGCAGATCATGACAAAAATTCATACAGACGTTGTTTAGGCTGATGAAACAAAAATGAAAGTCAACAAATAAGCTCACTATTTTTATCTGAATGAGGTCCACTCTGAAAAATTATGCAATTGAGCAAAACAGGTAAGTCAAATGGTATTGGGAGTCATGTCAGAAATTCTAATCACAGATGGTCAGGCATTTTTTAACTGGAGCCAAAGCTTTTCCTGGTAATATACCAGTTTTAACAAAATTGCTATTGGAAACATTTTCTTAACTCCATCAGTGGGTGTAGGCAAGAAAATGTAGATGTCTGGGAAGGGAAATAAACAACTTGTTGGTCTGAGCAAGCAGCTGGGTTTTTGCAAAGCCCATGTATCTTTGCTTTGCTTGATTTAGAGCATGGAGTTGAAACCATGTGAGGCCCCAAACCAGAGAGTAATAAGCTGTCTTTCTTTTTAGCTTGATGAGTATTTAATCAGTTATACACAGTGGAGCAGCTCCAGCCAGAGAGGCCAGTCTTCCACACCAGAATAGTCCCCAGTCTAGCCGTCAGACAGCAACGTTAGCATTCCCAAGCCTGATCTAGCCAGGGGCCGATTTGAAAGCAGGTCTCCCAAATCCCATGAGGATACCACAAGCATGAGGCAATTGGCTGTGATATGTGTCTGTCTGTTCAAAAGTTTATTTTTGGTCCTGATGCAGAACGGGGAAAAAAAATCTCTCTTCACAATCTGTCCCGTCCAGAGAATGGACTCTCCCAGTTCTCTATATACCACCAAGTCTGCAGAAAAGATTGGGCAGAAAGCGTCCGTGGGAGGCAGATGATGTGGAGGAGATGCCCCTTGGCTGCATCTGCCACGGAGCCCACCCGGCGAGCGTCGCGTACCCGCGTACCTCTGGGACATTAACCGAACGTGGCGCTCTCCGCGGCAGAGACACGGCCCCGGCGCGGCAGGCGTGCTCACGCACAGCCACCCAAGCGGCCGCGCCC
>NW_008625097.1:0-2921 GCF_000691845.1 Merops nubicus
TTTTTTTATTGCCTAGTTTCTGCTATGCACAGACTTGGAAAGTTGCACATTTTGGAACTTCTTGATCAAACAATACTAACAGTGTTGAACAATGATGACCCAGGGCACGTCAAGGTGTCTGTCAGGCATCAGTCTCCAAGTCCTGAACAGTTAAAGGTGACAGCAGAGCCATGGTCTCTGTAACCAGTGTAGCACACAGGCTGGCTTCAACCTTCCCACAGTATTGAGCTGCAGAGCAATGGGCAGCTTTATTCCTCTCCCCAGCCATGCTTTGTTCTTTGGTGGTCTTTGTACAGAGAAGAAATGGGAGTCTGGGAAGGCAGGGGTCTACTTTGCATTGACCCATTGCTTTTAAAAAGAACTGGAGCCTGTTTGTGGGTGCTGGGGATTTATTGTTTCTCCTGGTTTGAATTTGAGCCATGGGTAGCAACACTTCTCAAAGAGATGGTAGATGCAGGATGGCATTTCTAGTTGAGTTACTTTTTCTTGAGTTACTTTTCCCTGTGGTTGCCTTCCCCTAGAGAGGTCGTCCATCAGCTTCATGGCAGACACAGAGGAAGTGCTTTCAGAGAGTGCAAAAGCATGCCTTAAATGACACAGTAGCTCAGTTGTTCAAGGCTTTTCTGTAATCAACAGAAGTCTTTTACCATAGCGTGGACAAGGCCAGGAGTTCAGTGGGCATTTCTCAGTTCAGGAAGAAGTGTTGGGTCTTGGCCCAAAAACGCCTGACAGCTCCCTGAGAGAATTCACAGAAGGAAGAACAGGGCATAGTGCAGGCAGTCAGAATGGGTGGTGAGCATTTGAGTGTTGCAGCAACCCACTGGCTCCAGAGTTTCTCATGCTGGCCTTGGCAGCCTGTAATCTTCCTGCAAAGGAGCACTCCTTTTTCTTTCCAAAATATTTGGCTGTTTGAGTTGGGAAACCAGTGCCATGTGGTTCTGGCTGGGAGAGAGGAGGGGAGGCAATGGCTCGTTCAGCCTACAGGCAAGCTTGCTCTTATGGATCATTGAGTCTGTAAAATGTGTTTTCTAACGATAATTACGAAGTCGTTAACTTTATAGCTACCCTGTGCATGTTTCATTGGCCTTGGGTGTGGAAGCTGCCCAGAGAGATTTCTAGCTAGATGTGCAGCTGGGCGAAACTGTGCAGGGGCCTTGAATTAGCCCAGCTGTTTTTCAAGACCACCTTTCAATGAGGTAGTATGAGTGTGTTGGATGCTTCTGCTGCTGCATGCTGATCACTGAGTGCTGCTGACAAAATGGCCAAGTGTCCAGACTGCAAGGATGTGGAAGAAGGTATCTGACTACTTATCCACTTTGAGGCTTGCTATTGCTACATGTTGCTTTATGTAAAATCCATTTTAGATGATTCTAGGGGACTTTAAGTTTTTTGGTCCTCCTCCTTTGGGAGTAAAGCTCTGCTTATGAAAGAATTGCTTACTTGTTTGAAGACTTGATAGTTGCTAGAAATATGTTTGTATTGGAGAATACAATACTGGAGGAGGCTCTCTCAGAGGAGGAAGCTCTTCTTTAATGCCAAAAGACAGTATTGTGCATCATGTGGTCTTTCCTGGTTGTGCTCTGAGAACATTTTCTCTAGCACCCAGCTGTCTCCTTCTAGGTCTCTATAACTGTGTTGTCCCAAATGCACTTGGACTTGGTGGTCAGAAGTATGATGTGTTCTTTGCTGCTTAGACTGGAGCCCTTCACTTTGCAGTCCAAGGCCAAGACCTTAAAATGGAAGCTCTTGAGTCAAGGACTAGAGAGGTAACAGAGTAGGTGTTTTGAAACAGTTGGAGCCCATCTTCCCATTCAACTTAGGGTAGAGGAAATGGGTGAGAAAAGCAGACTGTGGGGTTGGTGGTTGGAGGTGGCCAAACTAAGGTTTGACCATAGTAAGGAAGGCTGATGGTGCAGTCAGGTCGGAGCTGGAAGGTTTTTCCTCTGTCAAAGTAGCTCTGTAAGTATTTGGCTGAGTATGGAAAGGAAAATTTTAATTTAATATCTGATGGATTTTAAATCATTACTCGTTTAAATGATTACCTGTACAAAATGCTCTCTGAACTGCATTTGGAGTGGCAGTAAGGTTGTGCCAGAAGGGATTTTAGACATGGGTCTGATCTCACATTGAGTATTTCAGCTCTACCAAAGGGTCAACACTGCTGTGACAATGGAGACTTCATTTGTGACTGTGAATGCTAAAAGTGCACATGGGTTCAAGAGGAGACTGGGTCAATCAATGGGAGATAAATCTGTGAAAGATACTATATACCATGGCTGTATCTCTGCTGTGGAAAACCTTTAAGATGCAAGTAGATGGAGGCTGGAAGAGCATTTTAGGGAATTACTGTGCTATACTTGTCAACTTCTTGTGCTCTTCTGTGGACCAAACCAAACTTCATATGTGTGTTCTGCAAATGTGTAGCCTTGTTCTCTTCTAATGGTAGCCAAACAGTTAAGATGTCCTTGTTTGGCTGTACTAATGATTGTTTAAGAGAAGTGTAAATTTAGATAATTGAAAGGACTTTAAACACTTCTGGTAAAGGAAATGCTGTTTGCACTGTGTACTTGATTGTGAATATCAACAGCATTCCAATGTTTCCTGTTTCGGTATTTTCCTTAATGATGGTAACAGTCCAAAAATATTTCAGATCATACTGTAGGCAGGAAATCTAGTCAAATGCATGTCACCATTAAAAATGGATCAAATTACTAGCTGAAGAAAACATGCCTGGTTGTCTTTTTCACCCAAAGGTGCACATCTGCTAATTTCCTAGGTTAAAACCCAGCCACAAATTGCTTCTGTTTTTCTAAGCGGCACTACCTGGTGCTTTGCTGTTTGCTGTGTGAACAGAGCTAGAAAGGTCTATTTTCTGCCTCAAAAGTGGGTGTTCAACAATGTTGGCACATAACTGAATTCCT
>NW_008625097.1:2947-4821 GCF_000691845.1 Merops nubicus
CTTTTCTGGACCTGTGCTTGTTTACTCATTTTGCTTTTTTGTTTCAGAGTGGAGAGTACTTTTAGAAATTAAAAGTAAAGGTTCCATTATTGTCTTCATCTGTGACATATCAAGCTCAGCACCATGGTTTTATATGGTGCACACAGACTGATCTACAGCAGACAGTGTGCTTCAACCAACTCAAAACCACCTGGTTGCTAAACTGAGAAATTTGACAGGGAGATTTTTTGAGCTTCTCCCTTTCATAGGTAAAAATGAAATTTTTTGGCTCGTTCATCTTTGAGAAGAACTGCCTTTCCACTTCCCTTTTCCCCCCCCAATTATGATGTGTAAATTGCTTCATTGACGTTTTAGGGTCAAGTAAAGCCTCCTCCCAGGCTGCATCCTTTCCTCTGATTTTCCTTTAACAGAGGTGAGCAGCAAGATGTGTCCAAGGAGATTTTTTGAGCTTCTCCCTTTCATAGGTAAAAATGAGATTTTTTTGGCTCCTTCATCTTTGAGAAGAACTGCTTTTCCACTTCCCCCCCCAATTATGATGTGTAAATTGCTACATTGACGTTTTAGGGTCAAGTAAAGCCTCCTCCCAGGCTGCATCCTTTCCTCTGATTTTCCTTTAACAGAGGTGAGCAGCAAGATGTGTCCAACAGACTGGAGAAAGCTATCAACTTCTTTGGAAATGGAGTGCATTTGGCAAAAGATGCTTCCTCTGACAAAGAGTTCTCAAGGGAAGAGTCAGGAGAAACAAGTATCTCCTACCACAAAATTCACCTTTTAGTCATAGATCCAGGCATCACCTATATCATGATGAATTTGACATGCAGCTCTGTGTAGCTGTAGCTGCAGATGTACAAAGCAGACCAGTTGCAGCACAGGTGAAAATTTGTTATAGAAACAAAAATCTGTCTGTTGCTTTAGTCACCAGATGAGTGGTGGAACAGTGCTCCTATGCAGCCTGAGAAACTCACAGATAAAGTGTGTATTTATATGGATTTCTTCTAACAAGAAAATAAGTGCTGCTACACCAAGTCTGTCCTTCCCTGTCTAGAGGCAGCTTTGGGGGTATTAATAAGAGAATAACACTTGTGAAAAGAGATTGACAACATGTAATCCCTTGTTCTGTTCCTACTGTCCTTTTTAAATTTGAAGCTGCTTTTCTGCAGCTCTGCTGTCAGCATGTAATATTAATGCACTTTTTTTCATTTCCAAAACAGTCTGTTACTTTGCTGAAAAGGATGCTGAGAAATGAAGCTATATATTTGTTCTTTGAAAAGTGCTAGGGTTGAGGAAGTCAGTTCTGCTACCAGCATGTTCCATGTATTGTCAGAAGGGATCATGTGCAGATGCTTATGAAGATGACAGCATGTGTGTGATGTCATCTGCATTTTATTTGGTAGCTTCAGTGGCACTCTTCTTTGCATGTATTCTTGGGTCTCAGCTGTGGAGACTAGTTGCTCAAAGCCACAATAGGCTCAAATTTATGTTCTAGGAAGTTGATGGAATCCGTTGACTCATTTAGGTTTGCTTTTTGCTTCCCTGCCAAGAAGTTTTAGAGCTCTGTCATCTTACTAATAATTCTTTTGGCCCTGGGAAAAGCCTGATGCTCTGCATGCATCTATATAAGGGCATGTAGATTGCCTGGCCCTCTGCAGCAGCTCACAACCTCTCCATGGCTAGTGTGGTCCTCCCAGCACTCCTGGCTGCATGCCGACAGCTTTTACTAATGATTGGCATGTTCAAAGTAATTTTGGCAAGTTCAGCTTGGCATTTGTTGTGCTTTTACAGCCTCTTTAGTGAGGCAAAAGTGGTTAACTGTAGCTGCCTGGTGGAAGAGCAGTGTGAGTGAGCAGTCAGGTGTGTTTTATCCTTCATAACTA